>NC_057794.1:540105772-540149186 GCF_018294505.1 Triticum aestivum
AAGATGTTCGATAGACTATGTGAATTTAGGTCTAGTAGGTGAGCATGTTGGTTATTTTATTGATGGATAAATAAGTTTTAATAAACTTGGAAAAATTGAATTTGTTTAGGCAATCGTGATCTTGAACCAAATTTTGTGATGGATTATGAGATTTTTGATGGATTAGTTAGTTGATTGTGATCTTGAGGATATAGTCAAAGATGTTCGAAGTATTAATTAATCTTGAACAATTTGGATTTAGTTTGGTGATTGTGTGCTCATCAGTAAGAGCAACACGAGCAAGAAGATCCTGGATATACTTCTCTTCGGAAATAAAGAAGCCATTAGAGGTATAAAAAATCTCAATCTCAAGGAAGTAGCGTCTTTTTTAGTGAACATGGAGCAATTTGGAATTAGTTAGGCGATTGTGATCTTGAACAAATTTCATAGTGAATTACAAGATTTTTCAATGAGTTTAGTTGATTGTGATCTGGAGGAGATTGTTAAAGATATTTGATGGCTTATGTGATCTTGAACAATTTGGACTTTGTTAGGTAGTTGTGATACTGAACCGAATTACACGGTGGATTATGAGATTTTAATTGGATTTAGTTAGGTGATTGTGCTTAAGATGATAATCAATTTTTTTGGTGGATTATGATATTTTAGGTCTAGTAGATGAGCACGCCGATTACTATATTGGTGTATAAATAGAAATTTAATTTAGTTTGGAACAATTTGGATTTAGTTAGGTGATTGTGATCTTTTCAGCAATTTATACGGTGGATTATGAAGTTTTGGTTGGATTTAGTTAGGTGATTGGGATCTTGACGAGCTAGTAAAAGATGTTTGGTAGATTATGTGAATTTAGGTCTAGTAGGTGAGCATGTTGGTTATTTTATTGATGGATAAATAACTTTTAATAAACTTGGAAAAAATTGAATTTGTTTAGGCAATCATTATCTTGAACCAAATTTTGTGATGGATTATGAGATTTTTGATGGATTAGTTAGTTGATTGTGATCTTGAGGATATAGTCAAAGATGTTCGAAGTATTAATTAATCTTGAACAATTTGGATTTAGTTTGGTGATTGTGTGCTCATCAGTAAGAGCAACACGAGCAAGAAGATCTTGGATATACTTCTCTTAGGAAATAAAGAAGCCATTAGAGGTATAAAAAATCTCAATCTCAAGGAAGTAGCGTCTTTTTTAGTGAACATGGAGCAATTTGGAATTAGTTAGGCGATTGTGATCTTGAACAGATTTCATAGTGAATTACAAGATTTTTCAATGAGTTTAGTTTATTGTGATCTGGAGGAGATTGTTAAAGATATTTGATGGTTTATGTGATCTTGAACAATTTGGACTTAGTTAGGTAGTTGTGATACTGAACCGAATTACTCGGTGAATTATGAGATTTTAATTGGATTTAGTTAGGTGATTGTGCTTAAGATGATAATCAATTTTTTTGGTGGATTATGATATTTTAGGTCAAGTAGATGAGCACGGCGATTACTATATTGGTGAATAAATAGATATTTAATTTAGTTTGGAACAATTTGGATTTAGTTAGGTGATTGTGATCTTTTGAGCAATTTATACGGTGGATTATGAGGTTTTGGTTGGATTTAGTTAGGTGATTGGGATCTTGACGAGCTAGTAAAAGATGTTCGATAGACTATGTGAATTTAGGTCTAGTAGGTGAGCATGTTGGTTATTTTATTGATGGATAAATAACTTTTAATAAACTTGGAAAAATTGAATTTGTTTAGGCAATCATGATCTTGAACCAAATTTTGTGATGGATTATGAGATTTTTGATGGATTAGTTAGTTGATTGTGATCTTGAGGATATAGTCAAAGATGTTCGATGTATTAATTAATCTTGAACAATTTGGATTTAGTTTGGTGATTGTGTGCTCATTAGTAAGAGCAACACGAGCAAGAAGATCCTGGATATACTTCTCTTAGGAAATAAAGAAGCCATTAGAGGTATAAAAAATCTCAATCTCAAGGAAGTAGCGTCTTTTTTAGTAAACATGGAGCAATTTGGAATTAGTTAGGCGATTGTGATCTTGAACAAATTTCATAGTGAATTACGAGATTTTTCAATGAGTTTAGTTGATTGTGATCTGGAGGAGATAGTTAAAGATATTTGATGGTTTATGTGATCTTGAACAATTTGGATTTAGTTAGGTAGTTGTGATACTGAACCGAATTACACGGTGGATTATGAGATTTTAATTGGATTTAGTTAGGTGATTGTGCTTAAGATGATAGTTATTTTTTGGTGGATTATGAGATTTTAGGTCTAGTAGATGAGCACGGTGATTACTATATTGGTGAATAAATAGATATTTAATTTAGTTTGGAACAATTTGGATTTAGTTAGGTGATTGTGATCTTTTGAGCAATTTATACGGTGGATTATGAAGTTTTGGTTGGATTTAGTTAGGTGATTGGGATCTTGACGAGCTAGTAAAAGATGTTTGGTAGATTATGTGAATTTAGGTTTAGTAGGTGAGCATGTTGGTTATTTTATTGATGGATAAATAAATTTTAATAAACTTGGAAAAAATTGAATTTGTTTAGGCAATCGTTATCTTGAACCAAATTTTGTGATGGATTATGAGATTTTTGATGGATTAGTTAGTTGATTGTGATCTTGAGGATATAGTCAAAGATGTTCGAAGTATTAATTAATCTTGAACAATTTGGATTTAGTTTGGTGATTGTGTGCTCATCAGTAAGAGCAACACGAGCAAGAAGATCCTGGATATACTTCTCTTAGGAAATAAAGAAGCCATTGGAGGTATAAAAAATCTCAATCTCAAGGAAGTAGCGTCTTTTTTAGTGAACATGGAGCAATTTGGAATTAGTTAGGCGATTGTGATCTTGAACAAATTTCATAGTGAATTACGAGATTTTTCAATGAGTTTAGTTGATTGTGATCTGGAGGAGATTGTTAAAGATATTTGATGGTTTATGTGATCTTGAACAATTTGGACTTAGTTAGGTAGTTGTGATACTGAACCGAATTACACGGTGGATTATGAGATTTTTATTGGATTTAGTTAGGTGATTGTGCTTAAGATGATAATCAATTTTTTTGGTGGATTATGATATTTTAGGTCTAGTAGATGAGCACGACGATTACTATATTGGTGAATAAATAGATATTTAATTTAGTTTGGAACAATTTGGATTTAGTTAGGTGGTTGTGATCTTTTGAGCAATTTATACGGTGGATTATGAGGTTTTGGTTGGATTTAGTTAGGTGATTGGGATCTTGACGAGCTAGTAAAAGATGTTCGATAGACTATGTGAATTTAGGTCTAGTAGGTGAGCATGTTGGTTATTTTATTGATGGATAAATAAGTTTTAATAAACTTGGAAAAATTGAATCTGTTTAGGCAATCGTGATCTTGAACCAAATTTTGTGATGGATTATGAGATTTTTGATGGATTAGTTAGTTGATTGTGATCTTGAGGATATAGTCAAAGATGTTCGATGTATTAATTAATATTGAACAATTTGGATTTAGTTTGGTGATTGTGTGCTCATCAGTAAGAGCAACACGAGCAAGAAGGTCCTGGATATACTTCTCTTAGGAAATAAAGAAGCCATTAGAGGTATAAAAAATCTCAATCTCAAGGAAGTAGCGTCTTTTTTAGTAAACATGGAGCAATTTGGAATTAGTTAGGCGATTGTGATCTTGAACAAATTTCATAGTGAATTACGAGATTTTTCAATGAGTTTAGTTGATTGTGATCTGGAGGAGATAGTTAAAGATATTTGATGGTTTATGTGATCTTGAACAATTTGTATTTAGTTAGGTAGTTGTGATACTGAACCGAATTACACGGTGGATTATGAGATTTTAATTGGATTTAGTTAGGTGATTGTGCTTAAGATGATAGTTATTTTTTTGGTGGATTATGATATTTTAGGTCTAGTAGATGAGCACGGTGATTACTATATTGGTGAATAAATACATATTTAATTTAGTTTGGAACAATTTGGATTTAGTTAGGTGATTGTGATCTTTTCAGCAATTTATACGGTGGATTATGAGGTTTTGGTTGGATTTAGTTAGGTGATTGGGATCTTGACGAGCTAGTAAAAGATGTTCGATAGACTATGTGAATTTAGGTCTAGTAGGTGAGCATGTTGGTTATTTTATTGATGGATAAATAACTTTTAATAAACTTGGAAAAATTGAATTTGTTTAGGCAATCATGATCTTGAACCAAATTTTGTGATGGATTATGAGATTTTTGATGGATTAGTTAGTTGATTGTGATCTTGAGGATATAGTCAAAGATGTTCGATGTATTAATTAATCTTGAACAATTTGGATTTAGTTTGGTGATTGTGTGCTCATCAGTAAGAGCAACACGAGCAAGAAGATCCTGGATATACTTCTTTTAGGAAATAAAGAAGCCATTAGAGGTATAAAAAATCTCAATCTCAAGGAAGTAGCGTCTTTTTTAGTAAACATGGAGCAATTTGGAATTAGTTAGGCGATTGTGATCTTGAACAAATTTCATAGTGAATTACGAGATTTTTCAATGAGTTTAGTTGATTGTGATCTGGAGGAGATTGTTAAAGATATTTGATGGTTTATGTGATCTTGAACAATTTGGATTTAGTTAGGTAGTTGTGATACTGAACCGAATTACACGGTGGATTATGAGATTTTAATTGGATTTAGTTAGGTGATTGTGCTTAAGATGATAATTATTTTTTTTGGTGGATTATGAGATTTTAGGTCTAGTAGATGAGCACGGTGATTACTATATTGGTGAATAAATAGATATTTAATTTAGTTTGGAACAATTTGGATTTAGTTAGGTGATTGTGATCTTTTGAGCAATTTATACGGTGGATTATGAAGTTTTGGTTGGATTTAGTTAGGTGATTGGGATCTTGACGAGCTAGTAAAAGATGTTTGGTAGATTATGTGAATTTAGGTCTAGTAGGTGAGCATGTTGGTTATTTTATTGATGGATAAATAACTTTTAATAAACTTGGAAAAAATTGAATTTGTTTAGGCAATCGTTATCTTGAACCAAATTTTGTGACGGATTATGAGATTTTTGATGGATTAGTTAGTTGATTGTGATCTTGAGGATATAGTCAAAGATGTTCGAAGTATTAATTAATCTTGAACAATTTGGATTTAGTTTGGTGATTGTGTGCTCATCAGTAAGAGCAACACGAGCAAGAAGATCCTGGATATACTTCTCTTAGGAAATAAAGAAGCCATTAGAGGTATAAAAAATCTCAATCTCAAGGAAGTAGCGTCTTTTTTAGTAAACATGGAGCAATTTGGAATTAGTTAGGCGATTGTGATCTTGAACAAATTTCATAGTGAATTACGAGATTTTTCAATGAGTTTAGTTGATTGTGATCTGGAGGAGATAGTTAAAGATATTTGATGGTTTATGTGATCTTGAACAATTTGGACTTAGTTAGGTAGTTGTGATACTGAACCGAATTACACGGTGGATTATGAGATTTTAATTGGATTTAGTTAGGTGATTGTGCTTAAGATGATAATCAATTTTTTTGGTGGATTATGAGATTTTAGGTCTAGTAGATGAGCACGGCGATTACTATATTGGTGAATAAATAGATATTTAATTTAGTTTGGAACAATTTGGATTTAGTTAGGTGATTGTGATCTTTTGAGCAATTTATACGGTGGATTATGAGGTTTTGGTTGGATTTAGTTAGGTGATTGGGATCTTGACGAGCTAGTAAAAGATGTTCGATAGACTATGTGAATTTAGGTCTAGTAGGTGAGCATGTTGGTTATTTTATTGATGGATAAATAAGTTTTAATAAACTTGGAAAAATTGAATCTGTTTAGGCAATCGTGATCTTGAACCAAATTTTGTGATGGATTATGAGATTTTTGATGGATTAGTTAGTTGATTGTGTTCTTGAGGATATAGTCAAAGATGTTCGATGTATTAATTAATCTTGAACAATTTGGATTTAGTTTGGTGATTGTGTGCTCATCAGTAAGAGCAACACGAGCAAGAAGATCCTGGATATACTTCTCTTAGGAAATAAAGAAGCCATTAGAGGTATAAAAAATCTCAATCTCAAGGAAGTAGCGTCTTTTTTAGTAAACATGGAGCAATTTGGAATTAGTTAGGCGATTGTGATCTTGAACAAATTTCATAGTGAATTACGAGATTTTTCAATGAGTTTAGTTGATTGTGATCTGGAGGAGATAGTTAAAGATATTTGATGGTTTATGTGATCTTGAACAATTTGGATTTAGTTAGGTAGTTGTGATACTGAACCGAATTACACGGTGGATTATGAGATTTTAATTGGATTTAGTTAGGTGATTGTGCTTAAGATGATAGTTATTTTTTTGGTGGATTATGAGATTTTAGGTCTAGTAGATGAGCACGGTGATTACTATATTGGTGAATAAATAGATATTTAATTTAGTTTGGAACAATTTGGATTTAGTTAGGTGATTGTGATCTTTTGAGCAATTTATACGGTGGATTATGAAGTTTTGGTTGGATTTAGTTAGGTGATTGGGATCTTGACGAGCTAGTAAAAGATGTTTGGTAGATTATGTGAATTTAGGTCTCTAGTAGGTGAGCATGTTGGTTATTTTATTGATGGATAAATAACTTTTAATAAACTTGGAAAAAATTGAATTTGTTTAGGCAATCGTTATCTTGAACCAAATTTTGTGATGGATTATGAGATTTTTGATGGATTAGTTAGTTGATTGTGATCTTGAGGATATAGTCAAAGATGTTCGATGTATTAATTAAACTTGTACAATTTGGATTTAGTTTGGTGATTGTGTGCTCATCAGTAAGAGCAACACGCGCAAGAAGATCCTGGATATACTTCTCTTAGGAAATAAAGAAGCCATTAGAGGTATAAAAAATCTCAATCTCAAGGAAGTAGCGTCTTTTTTAGTAAACATGGAGCAATTTGGAATTAGTTAGGCGATTGTGATCTTGAACAAATTTCATAGTGAATTACGAGATTTTTCAATGAGTTTAGTTGATTGTGATCTGGAGGAGATTGTTAAAGATATTTGATGGTTTATGTGATCTTGAACAATTTGGATTTAGTTAGGTAGTTGTGATACTGAACCGAATTACACGGTGGATTATGAGATTTTAATTGGATTTAGTTAGGTGATTGTGCTTAAGATGATAATTAGTTTTTTTTGGTGGATTATGAGATTTTAGGTCTAGTAGATGAGCACGGTGATTACTATATTGGTGAATAAATAGATATTTAATTTAGTTTGGAACAATTTGGATTTAGTTAGGTGATTGTGATCTTTTGAGCAATTTATACGGTGGATTATGAAGTTTTGGTTGGATTTAGTTAGGTGATTGGGATCTTGACGAGCTAGTAAAAGATGTTTGGTAGATTATGTGAATTTAGGTCTAGTAGGTGAGCATGTTGGTTATTTTATTGATGGATAAATAACTTTTAATAAACTTGGAAAAAATTGAATTTGTTTAGGCAATCGTTATCTTGAACCAAATTTTGTGATGGATTATGAGATTTTTGATGGATTAGTTAGTTGATTGTGATCTTGAGGATATAGTCAAAGATGTTCGATGTATTAATTAATCTTGTACAATTTGGATTTAGTTTGGTGATTGTGTGCTCATCAGTAAGAGCAACACGAGCAAGAAGATCCTGGATATACTTCTCTTAGGAAATAAAGAAGCCATTAGAGGTATAAAAAATCTCAATCTCAAGGAAGTAGCGTCTTTTTTAGTAAACATGGAGCAATTTGGAATTAGTTAGGCGATTGTGATCTTGAACAAATTTCATAGTGAATTACGAGATTTTTCAATGAGTTTAGTTGATTGTGATCTGGAGGAGATTGTTAAAGATATTTGATGGTTTATGTGATCTTGAACAATTTGGATTTAGTTAGGTAGTTGTGATACTGAACCGAATTACACGGTGGATTATGAGATTTTAATTGGATTTAGTTAGGTGATTGTGCTTAAGATGATAATTATTTTTTTTGGTGGATTATGAGATTTTAGGTCTAGTATATGAGCACGGTGATTACTATATTGGTGAATAAATAGATATTTAATTTAGTTTGGAACAATTTGGATTTAGTTAGGTGATTGTGATCTTTTGAGCAATTTATACGGTGGATTATGAAGTTTTGGTTGGATTTAGTTAGGTGATTGGGATCTTGACGAGCTAGTAAAAGATGTTTGGTAGATTATGTGAATTTAGGTCTAGTAGGTGAGCATGTTGGTTATTTTATTGATGGATAAATAACTTTTAATAAACTTGGAAAAAATTGAATTTGTTTAGGCAATCGTTATCTTGAACCAAATTTTGTGATGGATTATGAGATTTTTGATGGATTAGTTAGTTGATTGTGATCTTGAGGATATAGTCAAAGATGTTCGATGTATTAATTAATCTTGTACAATTTGGATTTAGTTTGGTGATTGTGTGCTCATCAGTAAGAGCAACACGAGCAAGAAGATCCTGGATATACTTCTCTTAGGAAATAAAGAAGCCATTAGAGGTATAAAAAATCTCAATCTCAAGGAAGTAGCGTCTTTTTTAGTAAACATGGAGCAATTTGGAATTAGTTAGGCGATTGTGATCTTGAACAAATTTCATAGTGAATTACGAGATTTTTCAATGAGTTTAGTTGATTGTGATCTGGAGGAGATTGTTAAAGATATTTGATGGTTTATGTGATCTTGAACAATTTGGATTTAGTTAGGTAGTTGTGATACTGAACCGAATTACACGGTGGATTATGAGATTTTAATTGGATTTAGTTAGGTGATTGTGCTTAAGATGATAATTATTTTTTTGGTGGATTATGAGATTTTAGGTCTAGTAGATGAGCACGGTGATTACTATATTGGTGAATAAATAGATATTTAATTTAGTTTGGAACAATTTGGATTTAGTTAGGTGATTGTGATCTTTTGAGCAATTTATACGGTGGATTATGAAGTTTTGGTTGGATTTAGTTAGGTGATTGGGATCTTGACGAGCTAGTAAAAGATGTTTGGTAGATTATGTGAATTTAGGTCTAGTAGGTGAGCATGTTGGTTATTTTATTGATGGATAAATAACTTTTAATAAACTTGGAAAAATTGAATTTGTTTAGGCAATCGTTATCTTGAACCAAATTTTGTGATGGATTATGAGATTTTTGATGGATTAGTTAGTTGATTGTGATCTTGAGGATATAGTCAAAGATGTTCGATGTATTAATTAATCTTGTACAATTTGGATTTAGTTTGGTGATTGTGTGCTCATCAGTAAGAGCAACACGAGCAAGAAGATCCTGGATATACTTCTCTTAGGAAATAAAGAAGCCATTAGAGGTATAAAAAATCTCAATCTCAAGGAAGTAGCGTCTTTTTTAGTAAACATGGAGCAATTTGGAATTAGTTAGGCGATTGTGATCTTGAACAAATTTCATAGTGAATTACGAGATTTTTCAATGAGTTTAGTTGATTGTGATCTGGAGGAGATTGTTAAAGATATTTGATGGTTTATGTGATCTTGAACAATTTGGATTTAGTTAGGTAGTTGTGATACTGAACCGAATTACACGGTGGATTATGAGATTTTAATTGGATTTAGTTAGGTGATTGTGCTTAAGATGATAATTATTTTTTTTGGTGGATTATGAGATTTTAGGTCTAGTATATGAGCACGGTGATTACTATATTGGTGAATAAATAGATATTTAATTTAGTTTGGAACAATTTGGATTTAGTTAGGTGATTGTGATCTTTTGAGCAATTTATACGGTGGATTATGAAGTTTTGGTTGGATTTAGTTAGGTGATTGGGATCTTGACGAGCTAGTAAAAGATGTTTGGTAGATTATGTGAATTTAGGTCTAGTAGGTGAGCATGTTGGTTATTTTATTGATGGATAAATAACTTTTAATAAACTTGGAAAAAATTGAATTTGTTTAGGCAATCGTTATCTTGAACCAAATTTTGTGATGGATTATGAGATTTTTGATGGATTAGTTAGTTGATTGTGATCTTGAGGATATAGTCAAAGATGTTCGATGTATTAATTAATCTTGTACAATTTGGATTTAGTTTGGTGATTGTGTGCTCATCAGTAAGAGCAACACGAGCAAGAAGATCCTGGATATACTTCTCTTAGGAAATAAAGAAGCCATTAGAGGTATAAAAAATCTCAATCTCAAGGAAGTAGCATCTTTTTTAGTAAACATGGAGCAATTTGGAATTAGTTAGGCGATTGTGATCTTGAACAAATTTCATAGTGAATTACGAGATTTTTCAATGAGTTTAGTTGATTGTGATCTGGAGGAGATTGTTAAAGATATTTGATGGTTTATGTGATCTTGAACAATTTGGACTTAGTTAGGTAGTTGTGATACTGAACCGAATTACACGGTGGATTATGAGATTTTAATTGGATTTAGTTAGGTGATTGTGCTTAAGATGATAATCAATTTTTTTGGTGGATTATGATATTTTAGGTCTAGTAGATGAGCACGACGATTACTATATTGGTGAATAAATAGATATTTAATTTAGTTTGGAACAATTTGGATTTAGTTAGGTGATTGTGATCTTTTGAGCAATTTATACGGTGGATTATGAGGTTTTGGTTGGATTTAGTTAGGTGATTGGGATCTTGACGAGCTAGTAAAAGATGTTCGATAGACTATGTGAATTTAGGTCTAGTAGGTGAGCATGTTGGTTATTTTATTGATGGATAAATAAGTTTTAATAAACTTGGAAAAATTGAATTTGTTTAGGCAATCGTGATCTTGAACCAAATTTTGTGATGGATTATGAGATTTTTGATGGATTAGTTAGTTGATTGTGATCTTGAGGATATAGTCAAAGATGTTCGAAGTATTAATTAATCTTGAACAATTTGGATTTAGTTTGGTGATTGTGTGCTCATAAGTAAGAGCAACACGAGCAAGAAGATCCTGGATATACTTCTCTTCGGAAATAAAGAAGCCATTAGAGGTATAAAAAATCTCAATCTCAAGGAAGTAGCGTCTTTTTTAGTGAACATGGAGCAATTTGGAATTAGTTAGGCGATTGTGATCTTGAACAAATTTCATAGTGAATTACAAGATTTTTCAATGAGTTTAGTTGATTGTGATCTGGAGGAGATTGTTAAAGATATTTGATGGCTTATGTGATCTTGAACAATTTGGACTTTGTTAGGTAGTTGTGATACTGAACCGAATTACACGGTGGATTATGAGATTTTAATTGGATTTAGTTAGGTGATTGTGCTTAAGATGATAATCAATTTTTTTGGTGGATTATGATATTTTAGGTCTAGTAGATGAGCACGGCGATTACTATATTGGTCTATAAATAGAAATTTAATTTAGTTTGGAACAATTTGGATTTAGTTAGGTGATTGTGATCTTTTCAGCAATTTATACGGTGGATTATGAAGTTTTGGTTGGATTTAGTTAGGTGATTGGGATCTTGACGAGCTAGTAAAAGATGTTCGGTAGATTATGTGAATTTAGGTCTAGTAGGTGAGCATATTGGTTATTTTATTGATGGATAAATAACTTCTAATAAACTTGGAAAAAATTAAACTTGTTTAGGCAATCGTGATCTTGAACCAAATTTTGTGATGGATTATGAGATTTTTGATGGATTAGTTAGTTGATTGTGATCTTGAGGATATAGTCAAAGATGTTCGAAGTATTAATTAATCTTGAACAATTTGGATTTAGTTTGGTGATTGTGTGCTCATCAGTAAGAGCAACACGAGCAAGAAGATCCTGGATATACTTCTCTTAGGAAATAAAGAAGCCATTAGAGGTATAAAAAATCTCAATCTCAAGGAAGTAGCGTCTTTTTTAGTAAACATGGAGCAATTTGGAATTAGTTAGGCGATTGTGATCTTGAACAAATTTCATAGTGAATTACGAGATTTTTCAATGAGTTTAGTTGATTGTGATCTGGAGGAGATTGTTAAAGATATTTGATGGTTTATGTGATCTTGAACAATTTGGATTTAGTTAGGTAGTTGTGATACTGAACCGAATTACACGGTGGATTATGAGATTTTAATTGGATTTAGTTAGGTGATTGTGCTTAAGATGATAATTAGTTTTTTTTGGTGGATTATGAGATTTTAGGTCTAGTAGATGAGCACGGTGATTACTATATTGGTGAATAAATAGATATTTAATTTAGTTTGGAACAATTTGGATTTAGTTAGGTGATTGTGATCTTTTGAGCAATTTATACGGTGGATTATGAAGTTTTGGTTGGATTTAGTTAGGTGATTGGGATCTTGACGAGCTAGTAAAAGATGTTTGGTAGATTATGTGAATTTAGGTCTAGTAGGTGAGCATGTTGGTTATTTTATTGATGGATAAATAACTTTTAATAAACTTGGAAAAAATTGAATTTGTTTAGGCAATCGTTATCTTGAACCAAATTTTGTGATGGATTATGAGATTTTTGATGGATTAGTTAGTTGATTGTGATCTTGAGGATATAGTCAAAGATGTTCGATGTATTAATTAATCTTGTACAATTTGGATTTAGTTTGGTGATTGTGTGCTCATCAGTAAGAGCAACACGAGCAAGAAGATCCTGGATATACTTCTCTTAGGAAATAAAGAAGCCATTAGAGGTATAAAAATCTCAATCTCAAGGAAGTAGCATCTTTTTTAGTAAACATGGAGCAATTTGGAATTAGTTAGGCGATTGTGATCTTGAACAAATTGCATAGTGAATTACGAGATTTTTCAATGAGTTTAGTTGATTGTGATCTGGAGGAGATTGTTAAAGATATTTGATGGTTTATGTGATCTTGAACAATTTGGACTTAGTTAGGTAGTTGTGATACTGAACCGAATTACACGGTGGATTATGAGATTTTAATTGGATTTAGTTAGGTGATTGTGCTTAAGATGATAATCAATTTTTTTGGTGGATTATGATATTTTAGGTCTAGTAGATGAGCACGGTGATTACTATATTGGTGAATAAATAGATATTTAATTTAGTTTGGAACAATTTGGATTTATTTAGGTGATTGTGATCTTTTGAGCAATTTATATGGTGGATTATGAGGTTTTGGTTGGATTTAGTTAGGTGATTGGGATCTTGACGAGCTAGTAAAAGATGTTCGGTAGACTATGTGAATTTAGGTCTAGTATAGGTGAGCATGTTGGTTATTTTATTGATGGATAAATAACTTTTAATAAACTTGGAAAAAATTGAACTTGTTTAGGCAATCGTGATCTTGAACCAAATTTTGTGATGGATTATGAGATTTTTGATGGATTAGTTAGTTGATTGTGATCTTGAGGATATAGTCAAAGATGTTCGATGTATTAATTAATCTTGAACAATTTGGATTTAGTTTGGTAATTGTCTGCTCATCAGTAAGAGCAACACGAGCAAGAAGATCCTGGATATACTTCTCTTAGGAAATAAAGAAGCCATTAGAGGTATAAAAAATCTCAATCTCAAGGAAGTAGCGTCTTTTTTAGTAAATATGGAGCAATTTGGAATTAGCTAGGCGATTGTGATCTTGAACAAATTTCATAGTGAATTACGAGATTTTTCAATGAGTTTAGTTGATTGTGATCTGGAAGAGATTATTAAAGATATTTGATGGTTTATGTGATCTTGAACAATTTGGATTTAGTTAGGTAGTTGTGATTCTGAACCGAATTACATGATGGATTATGAGATTTAAATTCGATTTAGCTAGGTGATTGTGCTTAAGATGATAATCATTTTTTTTTGTGGATTATGATATTTTAGGTCTAGTAGATGAGCACGGTGATTACTATATTGGTGTATAAATAGATATTTAATTTAGTTTGGAACAATTTGGATTTAGTTAGGTGATTGTGATCTTTTGAGCAATTTATACGGTGGATTATGAAGTTTTGGTTGGATTTAGTTAGGTGATTGGGATCTTGACGAGCTAGTAAAAGATGTTCGGTAGATTATGTGAATTTAGGTCTAGTAGGTGAGCATGTTGGTTATTTTATTGATGGATAAATAACTTTTAATAAACTTGGAAAAAAATAAACTTGTTTAGGCAATCGTGATCTTGAACCAAATTTTGTGATGGATTATGAGATTTTTGATGGATTAGTTAGTTGATTGTGATCTTGAGGATATAGTCAAAGATGTTCGATGTATTAATTAAACTTGTACAATTTGGATTTAGTTTGGTGATTGTGTGCTCATCAGTAAGAGCAACACGAGCAAGAAGATCCTGGATATACTTCTCTTAGGAAATAAAAAAGCCATTAGAGGTATAAAAAATCTCAATCTCAAGGAAGTAGCGTCTTTTTTAGTAAACATGGAGCAATTTGGAATTAGTTAGGCGATTGTGATCTTGAACAAATTTCATAGTGAATTACGAGATTTTTCAATGAGTTTAGTTGATTGTGATCTGGAGGAGATTGTTAAAGATATTTGATGGTTTATGTGATCTTGAACAATTTGGATTTAGTTAGGTAGTTGTGATATTGAACCGAATTACACGGTGGATTATGAGATTTTAATTGGATTTAGTTAGGTGATTGTGCTTAAGATGATAATTATTTTTTTTGGTGGATTATGAGATTTTAGGTCTAGTATATGAGCACGGTGATTACTATATTGGTGAATAAATAGATATTTAATTTAGTTTGGAACAATTTGGATTTAGTTAGGTGATTGTGATCTTTTGAGCAATTTATACGGTGGATTATGAAGTTTTGGTTGGATTTAGTTAGGTGATTGGGATCTTGACGAGCTAGTAAAAGATGTTTGGTAGATTATGTGAATTTAGGTCTAGTAGGTGAGCATGTTGGTTATTTTATTGATGGATAAATAACTTTTAATAAACTTGGAAAAAATTGAATTTGTTTAGGCAATCGTTATCTTGAACCAAATTTTGTGATGGATTATGAGATTTTTGATGGATTAGTTAGTTGATTGTGATCTTGAGGATATAGTCAAAGATGTTCGATGTATTAATTAATCTTGTACAATTTGGATTTAGTTTGGTGATTGTGTGCTCATCAGTAAGAGCAACACGAGCAAGAAGATCCTGGATATACTTCTCTTAGGAAATAAAGAAGCCATTAGAGGTATAAAAAATCTCAATCTCAAGGAAGTAGCGTCTTTTTTAGTAAACATGGAGCAATTTGGAATTAGTTAGGCGATTGTGATCTTGAACAAATTTCATAGTGAATTACGAGATTTTTCAATGAGTTTAGTTGATTGTGATCTGGAGGAGATTGTTAAAGATATTTGATGGTTTATGTGATCTTGAACAATTTGGATTTAGTTAGGTAGTTGTGATACTGAACCGAATTACACGGTGGATTATGAGATTTTAATTGGATTTAGTTAGGTGATTGTGCTTAAGATGATAATTATTTTTTTTGGTGGATTATGAGATTTTAGGTCTAGTATATGAGCACGGTGATTACTATATTGGTGAATAAATAGATATTTAATTTAGTTTGGAACAATTTGGATTTAGTTAGGTGATTGTGATCTTTTGAGCAATTTATACGGTGGATTATGAAGTTTTGGTTGGATTTAGTTAGGTGATTGGGATCTTGACGAGCTAGTAAAAGATGTTTGGTAGATTATGTGAATTTAGGTCTAGTAGGTGAGCATGTTGGTTATTTTATTGATGGATAAATAACTTTTAATAAACTTGGAAAAAATTGAATTTGTTTAGGCAATCGTTATCTTGAACCAAATTTTGTGATGGATTATGAGATTTTTGATGGATTAGTTAGTTGATTGTGATCTTGAGGATATAGTCAAAGATGTTCGATGTATTAATTAATCTTGTACAATTTGGATTTAGTTTGGTGATTGTGTGCTCATCAGTAAGAGCAACACGAGCAAGAAGATCCTGGATATACTTCTCTTAGGAAATAAAGAAGCCATTAGAGGTATAAAAAATCTCAATCTCAAGGAAGTAGCATCTTTTTTAGTAAACATGGAGCAATTTGGAATTAGTTAGGCGATTGTGATCTTGAACAAATTTCATAGTGAATTACGAGATTTTTCAATGAGTTTAGTTGATTGTGATCTGGAGGAGATTGTTAAAGATATTTGATGGTTTATGTGATCTTGAACAATTTGGACTTAGTTAGGTAGTTGTGATACTGAACCGAATTACACGGTGGATTATGAGATTTTAATTGGATTTAGTTGGGTGGTTGTGCTTAAGATGATAATCAATTTTTTTGGTGGATTATGATATTTTAGGTCTAGTAGATGAGCACGGTGATTACTATATTGGTGAATTAATAGATATTTAATTTAGTTTGGAACAATTTGGATTTATTTAGGTGATTGTGATCTTTTGAGCAATTTATATGGTGGATTATGAGGTTTTGGTTGGATTTAGTTAGGTGATTGGGATCTTGACGAGCTAGTAAAAGATGTTCGGTAGACTATGTGAATTTAGGTCTAGTATAGGTGAGCATGTTGGTTATTTTATTGATGGATAAATAACTTTTAATAAACTTGGAAAAAATTGAACTTGTTTAGGCAATCGTGATCTTGAACCAAATTTTGTGATGGATTATGAGATTTTTGATGGATTAGTTAGTTGATTGTGATCTTGAGGATATAGTCAAAGATGTTCGATGTATTAATTAATCTTGAACAATTTGGATTTAGTTTGGTAATTGTGTGCTCATCAGTAAGAGCAACACGAGCAAGAAGATCCTGGATATACTTCTCTTAGGAAATAAAGAAGCCATTAGAGGTATAAAAAATCTCAATCTCAAGGAAGTAGCGTCTTTTTTAGTAAATATGGAGCAATTTGGAATTAGTTAGGCGATTGTGATCTTGAACAAATTTCATAGTGAATTACGAGATTTTTCAATGAGTTTAGTTGATTGTGATCTGGAAGAGATTGTTAAAGATATTTGATGGTTTATGTGATCTTGAACAATTTGGATTTAGTTAGGTAGTTGTGATTCTGAACCGAATTACATGATGGATTATGAGATTTTAATTCGATTTAGTTAGGTGATTGTGCTTAAGATGATAATCATTTTTTGGTGGATTATGATATTTTAGGTCTAGTAGATGAGCACGGTGATTACTATATTGGTGTATAAATAGATATTTAATTTAGTTTGGAACAATTTGGATTTAGTTAGGTGATTGTGATCTTTTGAGCAATTTATACGGTGGATTATGAAGTTTTGGTTGGATTTAGTTAGGTGATTGGGATCTTGACGAGCTAGTAAAAGATGTTCGGTAGATTATGTGAATTTAGGTCTAGTAGGTGAGCATGTTGGTTATTTTATTGATGGATAAATAACTTTTAATAAACTTGGAAAAAATTAAACTTGTTTAGGCAATCGTGATCTTGAACCAAATTTTGTGATGGATTATGAGATTTTTGATGGATTAGTTAGTTGATTGTGATCTTGAGGATATAGTCAAAGATGTTCGATGTATTAATTAAACTTGTACAATTTGGATTTAGTTTGGTGATTGTGTGCTCATCAGTAAGAGCAACACGAGCAAGAAGATCCTGGATATACTTCTCTTAGGAAATAAAAAAGCCATTAGAGGTATAAAAAATCTCAATCTCAAGGAAGTAGCGTCTTTTTTAGTAAACATGGAGCAATTTGGAATTAGTTAGGCGATTGTGATCTTGAACAAATTTCATAGTGAATTACGAGATTTTTCAATGAGTTTAGTTGATTGTGATCTGGAGGAGATTGTTAAAGATATTTGATGGTTTATGTGATCTTGAAGAATTTGGATTTAGTTAGGTAGTTGTGATACTGAACCGAATTACACGGTGGATTATGAGATTTTAATTGGATTTAGTTAGGTGATTGTGCTTAAGATGATAATTATTTTTTTTGGTGGATTATGAGATTTTAGGTCTAGTATATGAGCACGGTGATTACTATATTGGTGAATAAATAGATATTTAATTTAGTTTGGAACAATTTGGATTTAGTTAGGTGATTGTGATCTTTTGAGCAATTTATACGGTGGATTATGAAGTTTTGGTTGGATTTAGTTAGGTGATTGGGATCTTGACGAGCTAGTAAAAGATGTTTGGTAGATTATGTGAATTTAGGTCTAGTAGGTGAGCATGTTGGTTATTTTATTGATGGATAAATAACTTTTAATAAACTTGGAAAAAATTGAATTTGTTTAGGCAATCGTTATCTTGAACCAAATTTTGTGATGGATTATGAGATTTTTGATGGATTAGTTAGTTGATTGTGATCTTGAGGATATAGTCAAAGATGTTCGATGTATTAATTAATCTTGTACAATTTGGATTTAGTTTGGTGATTGTGTGCTCATCAGTAAGAGCAACACGAGCAAGAAGATCCTGGATATACTTCTCTTAGGAAATAAAGAAGCCATTAGAGGTATAAAAAATCTCAATCTCAAGGAAGTAGCATCTTTTTTAGTAAACATGGAGCAATTTGGAATTAGTTAGGCGATTGTGATCTTGAACAAATTTCATAGTGAATTACGAGATTTTTCAATGAGTTTAGTTGATTGTGATCTGGAGGAGATTGTTAAAGATATTTGATGGTTTATGTGATCTTGAACAATTTGGACTTAGTTAGGTAGTTGTGATACTGAACCGAATTACACGGTGGATTATGAGATTTTAATTGGATTTAGTTAGGTGATTGTGCTTAAGATGATAATCAATTTTTTTGGTGGATTATGATATTTTAGGTCTAGTAGATGAGCACGGTGATTACTATATTGGTGAATAAATAGATATTTAATTTAGTTTGGAACAATTTGGATTTATTTAGGTGATTGTGATCTTTTGAGCAATTTATATGGTGGATTATGAGGTTTTGGTTGGATTTAGTTAGGTGATTGGGATCTTGACGAGCTAGTAAAAGATGTTCGGTAGACTATGTGAATTTAGGTCTAGTATAGGTGAGCATGTTGGTTATTTTATTGATGGATAAATAACTTTTAATAAACTTGGAAAAAATTGAACTTGTTTAGGCAATCGTGATCTTGAACCAAATTTTGTGATGGATTATGAGATTTTTGATGGATTAGTTAGTTGATTGTGATCTTGAGGATATAGTCAAAGATGTTTGATGTATTAATTAATCTTGAACAATTTGGATTATAGTTTGGTAATTGTGTGCTCATCAGTAAGAGCAACACGAGCAAGAAGATCCTGGATATACTTCTCTTAGGAAATAAAGAAGCCATTAGAGGTATAAAAAATCTCAATCTCAAGGAAGTAGCGTCTTTTTTAGTAAATATGGAGCAATTTGGAATTAGTTAGGCGATTGTGATCTTGAACAAATTTCATAGTGAATTACGAGATTTTTCACTGAGTTTAGTTGATTGTGATCTGGAAGAGATTGTTAAAGATATTTGATGGTTTATGTGATCTTGAACAATTTGGATTTAGTTAGGTAGTTGTGATTCTGAACCGAATTACATGATGGATTATGAGATTTTAATTGGATTTAGTTAGGTGATTGTGCTTAAGATGATAATCATTTTTTTTGGTGGATTATGATATTTTAGGTCTAGTAGATGAGCACGGTGATTACTATATTGGTGTATAAATAGATATTTAATTTAGTTTGGAACAATTTGGATTTAGTTAGGTGATTGTGATCTTTTGAGCAATTTATACGGTGGATTATGAAGTTTTGGTTGGATTTAGTTAGGTGATTGGGATCTTGACGAGCTAGTAAAAGATGTTCGGTAGATTATGTGAATTTAGGTCTAGTAGGTGAGCATGTTGGTTATTTTATTGATGGATAAATAACTTTTAATAAACTTGGAAAAAATTGAATTTGTTTAGGCAATTGTGATCTTGAACCAAATTTTGTGATGGATTATGAGATTTTTGATGGATTAGTTAGTTGATTGTGATCTTGAGGATATAGTCAAAGATGTTCGATGTATTAATTAATCTTGAACAATTTGGATTTAGTTTGGTGATTGTGTGCTCATCAGTAAGAGCAACACGAGCAAGAAGATCCTGGATATACTTCTCTTAGGAAATAAAGAAGCCATTAGAGGTATAAAAAATCTCAATCTCAAGGAAGTAGCGTCTTTTTTAGTAAACATAAGGAATTTGGAATTAGTTAGGCGATTGTGATCTTGAACAAATTTCATAGTGAATTACGAGATTTTTCAATGAGTTTAGTTGATTGTGATCTGGAGGAGATAGTTAAAGATATTTGATGGTTTATGTGATCTTGAACAATTTGGACTTAGTTAGGTAGTTGTGATACTGAACCAAATTACACGGTGGATTATGAGATTTTAATTGGATTTAGTTAGGTGATTGTGCTTAAGATGATAATCAATTTTTTTGGTGGATTATGATATTTTAGGTCTAGTAGATGAGCACGGTGATTACTATATTGGTGAATAAATAGATATTTAATTTAGTTTGGAACAATTTGGATTTAGTTAGGTGATTGTGATCTTTTGAGCAATTTTTACGGTGGATTTTGAGGTTTTGGTTGGATTTAGTTAGGTGATTGGGATCTTGACAAGCTAGTAAAAGATGTTCGGTAGATTATGTGAATTTAGGTCTAGTAGGTGAGCATGTTGGTTATTTTATTGATGAATAAATAACTTATAATAAAATTGGAAAAAATTGAATTTGTTTAGGCAATCGTGATCTTGAACCAAATTTTGTGATGGATTATGAGATTTTTGATGGATTAGTTAGTTGATTGTGATCTTGAGGATATAGTCAAAGATGTTTGATGTATTAATCAATCCTGTACAATTTGGATTTAGTTTGGTGACAGTGTGCTCATCAGTAAGAGCAACACAAGCAAGAAGATCCGGGATATACTTCTCTTAGGAAATAAAGAAGCCATTAGAGGTATAAAAAATCTCAATCTCAAGTAAATAGCGTCTTTTTTAGTAAACATGGAGAAATTTGGAATTAGTTAGGCGATTGTGATCTTGAACAAATTTCATAGTGAATTACGAGATTTTTCAATTAGTTTAGTTGATTGTGATCTGGAGGAGATTGTTAAAGATATTTGACGGTTTATGTGATCTTGAACAATTTGGATTTAGTTAGGTAGTTGTGATACTGAACCGAATTACACGGTGGATTATGAGATTTTAATTGGATTTAGTTAGGTGATTGTGCTTAAGATGATAATCAATTTTTTTGGTGGATTATGATATTTTAGGTCTAGAAGATGAGCACGGTGATTACTATATTGGTGAATTAATATATATTTAATTTAGTTTAGAACAATTTGGATTTAGTTAGGTGATTGTGATCTTTTGAGCAATTTATACGGTGGATTATGAGGTTTTGGTTGGATTTAGTTAGGTGATTGGGATCTTGACGAGCTAGTAAAAGATGTTCGGTAGATTATTTGAATTTAGGTCTAGTAGGTGAGCATATTGGTTATTTTATTGATGGATAAATAAATTTTAATAAACTTGGAAAAAATTAAATTTGTGTAGGCAATTGTGATCTTGAACCAAATTTTGTGATGGATTATGAGATTTTTGATGGATTAATTAGTTGATTGTGATCTTGAGGATATAGTCAAAGATGTTCGATGTATTAATTAATCTTGAACAATTTGGATTTAGTTTGGTGATTGTGTGCTCATCAGTAAGAGCAACACGAGCAAGAAGATCCTGGATATACTTCTCTTAGGAAATAAAGAAGCCATTAGAGGTATAAAAAATCTCAATCTCAAGGAACTAGTGTCTTTTTTAGTAAACATGGTGCAATTTGGAATTAGTTAGGCGATTGTGATCTTGAACAAATTTCATAGTGAATTACGAGATTTTTCATGAGTTTAGTTGATTGTGATCTGGAGGAGATTGTCAAAGATATTTGATGGTTTATGTGATCTTGAACAATTTGGATTTAGTTAGGTAGTTGTGGTACTTAACCGAATTACACGGTGGATTATGAGATTTTAATTGGATTTAGTTAGGTGATTGTGCTTAAGATGATAATCAATTTTTTTGGTGGATTATGATATTTTAGGTCTAGTAGATGAGCACGGTGATTACTATATTGGTGAATAAATAGATATTTAATTTAGTTTGGAACAATTTGGATTTAGTTAGGTGATTGTGATCTTTTGAGCAATTTTTACGATGGATTATGAGGTTTTGGTTGGATTTAGTTAAGATGATTGGGATCTTGACGAGCTAGTAAAATATGTTCAACAAATTATGTGAATTTAGGTCTAGTAGGTGAGCATGTTGGTTATTTTATTGATGGATAAATAACTTTTAATAAACTTGAAAAATTTGGATTTGTTTAGGCAATTGTGATCTTGAACCAAATTTTGTGATGGATTATGAGATTTTTGATGGATTAGTTAGTTGATTGTGATCTTGAGGATATAATCAAAGTTGTTCGATGTATTAATTAATCTTGTACAATTTGGATTTAGTTTGGTGATTGTGTGCTGATCAGTAAGAGCAACACGAGCAAGAAGATCCTGGATATACTTCTCTTAGGATATAGAGAAGCCATTAGAGGTATAAAAAATCTCAATCTCAAGGAAGTAGCGTCTTTTTTAGTAAACATGGAGCAATTTGGAATTAGTTAGGCGATTGTGATCTTGAACAAATTTCATAGTGAATTACGAGATTTTTCAATGAGTTTAGTTGATTGTGATCTGGAGGAGATAGTTAAAGATATTTGATGGTTTATGTGATCTTGAACAATTTGGACTTAGTTAGGTAGTTGTGATACTGAACCGAATTTTCACGGTGGATTATGAGATTTTAATTGGATTTAGTTAGGTGATTGTGCTTAAGATGATAATCAATTCTTTTGGTGGATTATGATATTTTAGGTCTAGTAGATGAGCACGGTGATTACTATATTGGTGAATAAATAGATATTTAATTTAGTTTGGAACAATTTGGATTTAGTTAGGTGATTGTGATCTTTTTAGTAAACATGGAGCAATTTGGAATTAGTTAGGCGATTATGATCTTGAACAAATTTCATTGTGAATTACCAGATTTTTCAATGAGTTTAGTTGATTGTGATTTGGAGGACATAGTTCAAGATATTTGATGGTTAATGTGATCTTGAACAATTTGGACTTAGTTAGGTAGTTGTGATACTAAACCGAATTACATGGTGGATTATGAGATTTTAATTGGATTTAGTTAGGTGATTGTGCTTAAGATGATAATTAATTTTTTTGGTGGATTATGATATTTTAGGTCTAGTAGATGAGCACGGTGATTACTATATTGGTGAATAAATAGATATTTAATTTAGTTTGGAACAATTTGGATTTAGTTAGGTGATTGTGATCTTTTAAGCAATTTATACGGTGGATTATGAGGTTTTGGTTGGATTTAGTTAGGTGATTGGGATCTTGACGAGCTAGTAAAAGATGTTCGGTAGATTATGTGAATTTAGGTCTAGTAGGTGAGCATGTTGGTTATTTTATTGATGAATAAATAACTTATAATAAAATTGGAAAAAATTGAATTTGTTTAGGCAATCGTGATCTTGAACCAAATTTTGTGATGGATTATGAGATTTTTGATGGATTAGTTAGTTGATTGTGATCTTGAGGATATAGTCAAAGATGTTTGATGTATTAATTAATCTTGTACAATTTGGATTTAGTTTGGTGACAGTGTGCTCATCAGTAAGAGCAACACAAGCAAGAAGATCCGGGATATACTTCTCTTAGGAAATAAAGAAGCCATTAGAGGTATAAAAAATCTCAATCTCAAGTAAGTAGCGTCTTTTTTAGTAAACATGGAGAAATTTGGAATTAGTTAGGCGATTGTGATCTTGAACAAATTTCATAGTGAATTACGAGATTTTTCAATGAGTTTAGTTGATTGTGATCTGGAGGAGATTGTTAAAGATATTTGATGGTTTATGTGATCTTGAACAATTTGGACTTAGTTAGGTAGTTGTGATACTGAACCGAATTACACGGTGGATTATGAGATTTTAATTGGATTTAGTTAGGTGATTGTGCTTAAGATGATAATCAATCTTTTTTGGTGGATTATGATATTTTAGGTCTAGTAGATGAACACGGTGATTACTATATTGGTGAATAAATAGATATTTAATTTAGTTTGGAACAATTTGGATTTAGTTAGGTGATTGTGATCTTTTGAGCAATTTATACGGTGGATTATGAGGTTTTGGTTGGATTTAGTTAGGTGATTGGGATCTTGACGAGCTAGTAAAAGATGTTCGATAGACTATGTGAATTTAGGTCTAGTAGGTGAGCATGTTGGTTATTTTATTGATGGATAAATAACTTTTAATAAACTTGGAAAAAATTGAATTTGTTTAGGCAATCGTGATCTTGAACCAAATTTTGTGATGGATTATGAGATTTTTGATGGATTAGTTAGTTGATTGTGATCTTGAGGATATAGTCAAAGATGTTCGATGTATTAATTAATCTTGAACAATTTGGATTTAGTTTGGTGATTGTGTGCTCATCAGTAAGAGCAACACGAGCAAGAAGATCCTGGATATACTTCTCTTAGGAAATAAAGAAGCCATTAGAGGTATAAAAAATCTCAATCTCAAGGAAGTAGCATCTTTTTTAGTAAACATGGAGCAATTTGGAATTAGTTAGGCGATTGTGATCTTGAACAAATTTCATAGTGAATTACGAGATTTTTGAATGAGTTTAGTTGATTGTGATCTGGAGGAGATTGTTAAAGATATTTGATGGTTTATGTGATCTTGAACAATTTGGACTTAGTTAGGTAGTTGTGATACTGAACCGAATTACACGGTGGATTATGAGATTTTAATTGGATTTAGTTAGGTGATTGTGCTTAAGATGGTAATCAATTTTTTTGCTGGATTATGAGATTTTAGGTCTAGTAGATGAGCACGGCGATTACTATATTGGTGAATAAATAGATATTTAATTTAGTTTGGAACAATTTGGATTTAGTTAGGTGATTGTGATCTTTTGAGCAATTTATACGGTGGATTATGAGGTTTTGGTTGGATTTAGTTAGGTGATTGGGATCTTGATGAGCTAGTAAAATATGTTCAACAAATTATGTGAATTTAGGTCTAGTAGGTGAGCATGTTGGTTATTTTATTGATGGATAAATAACTTTTAATAAACTTGGCAAAAATTGAATTTGTTTAGGCAATCGTGATCTTGAACAAAATTTTGTGATGGATTATGAGATTTTTGATGGATTAGTTAGTTGATTGTGATCTTGAGGATATAGTCAAAGATGTTCGATGTATTAATTAATCTTGAACAAATTGGATTTAGTTTGGTGATTGTGTGCTCATCAGTAAGAGCAACACGAGCAAGAATATCCTGGATATACTTCCCTTAGGAAATAAAGAAGCCATTAGAGGTATAAAAAATCTCAATCTCAAGGAAGTACCGTCTTTTTTAGTAAACATGGAGCAATTTGGAATTAGTTAGGCGATTGTGATCTTGAACAAATTTCATAGTGAATTACGAGATTTTTCAATGAGTTTAGTTGATTGTGATCTGGACGAGATAGTTAAAGATATTTGATGGTTTATGTCATCTTGAACAATTTGGACTTAGTTAGGTAGTTGTGATACTAAACCGAATTACACGGTGGATTATGAGATTTTAATTGGATTTAGTTAGGTGATTGTGCTTAAGATGATAATCAATTTTTTTGGTGGATTATGATATTTTAGGTCTAGTAGATGAGCATGGTGATTACTATATTGGTGAATAAATAGATATTTAATTTAGTTTGGAACAATTTGGATTTAGTTAGGTGATTGTGATCTTTTGAGCAATTTTTACGATGGATTATGAGGTTTTGGTTGGATTTAGTTAAGATGATTGGGATCTTGATGAGCTAGTAAAATATGTTCAACAAATTATGTAAATTTAGGTCTAGTAGGTGAGCATGTTGGTTATTATATTGGTGGATACATAAATTTTTATAAACTTGAAAATTTTGGATTTAGTTTCACGATTGTGACCTCGAACCAAATTTTATGGTGGATTATGAGATTTTTGATGGATTAGTTAATCGATTGTGATCTTGAGGAGATGGTCAAAGATGTTTCGTGTACTATTTAATCTTGAAGAATTTGGATTTAGTTAGGTGATTGTGATATTGAGCCAAATTTCTTGGTGATTTATGACATTTTGGTTGGATTTAGTTAGGTGATTGTGTTTTGAGAAGATAGTCAAAGTTGTTTGGTGGATTAAGAGATTTTAGGTCTAATAGATGAGCATGGTGATTATTATATTGGTGGATAAACAGATATGTTATTTGATTGGAACAATTTGGATTTAGTTAGGTGATTGTGATCTTTTAACCTAATGTTACAGTGGATTATAAGGTTTTGGTTGGATTTAGTTAGGTGATTATGATTTTAGCGAGCTAGTAAAAGATGTTCGATGGCTTATGTGAATTTTGGTTCTAGCATGTTGATCATTACATTGGTGGATAAATGGATCTTGAGTGAACATGAAGCAATTTGGATTAGTTAGGCGATTGTGATCTTGAACAAATTTCATGTCGGGTTATGAGATTTTCAATAGACTTTGTTGATTGTGATCTTGAGGAGATAGTCAAAGATGTTCAGTGGATTAATTAATTTTGAACAATTTGGATTTAGTTAGGTGATTGTGATATTGAACTAAATTTCTTTGTGATTTATGAGATTTAGTTGGATTTAGTTAGGTGGATTGTGTCTTGAGAAGATAATCAAAGATTTTTGGTGGATTAGGAGATTTTAGGTCTAATACATGAGCATGATGATTATTATATTGGTGGATAAACAGATGTTTAATTTAGTTTCGAACAATTTGGATTTAATTCAGTGATTGTGATCTTTTAACCTAATTTTATGATGGATTATAAGATTTTTGTTGGATTTAGTTAGGTGATTGTAATTTTGACGAGCTAGTAAAACATGTTCGGTGGATTATGTGAATTTAGATATAGTAGGTGGGCATTTTGATTATTATATTGGTGAATGGAGATGAGGGCCACACAAGTGACTCAAGGTGATGATGCCACTGCTGAAAATAACTAGTAAACAAGGCAACAGAGGCGGAGAGAGATTGGAGGTAGTGGTAGCAGATGGACTCGATCCAGCATCCCGCGTGCCTGTGCAGTCTCTGCTCCCCGCTTATTCGGCTTGGTGTCCTTGTCCTGTTTGCGGATTTTGTGTCACGTACTTGATTAAGCACCCCACGTTTCTCATACTGTGTGCCCTTGACCTTGACGATAGGTAGCGTCGTGTTCTCGGGCGAGTCCCGTGGGTAAAATTCAGGTATGCGCCCATTGTCTAAGCTCTTTCTCGCCATTGGTGGTGCTTGAGCGTGCGGTTATGTTGTCACCCGGCATGGGAACACGGGATGTGGGATCAAAACACACATAGCAACCCGCTACCAGGCAACGGATGCCCATCCGGACTTACAGGGTGCAGAGGAGGACACAAAGGTGGATGTTGAGCTCCATAGCAGTCTCAATAGTGTGCTCATCAGTAAGGGCAGCACGAGCAAGAAGATCCTGTATATATTTCTCTTAGGAAATAAAGAAGCCATTAGAGGTAAAAGAAACCTCCATCTCAAGGAAGTGGCGACTTCTTTAGTAAACATGGAGCAATTTGGAATTAGTTACGCGATTGTGATCTTGAACAATTTGGATTTAATTAGGTGATTGTGATACTGAACCGAATTTCATGGTGGATTAAGAGATTTTAGTTGGATTTAGTTAGGTGATTGTGTCTTGAGATGATAATCAAACATTTTTGGTGAATTATGAGATATTAGGTCTAGCAGATGAGCATGGTGTTTACTATATTGGTGAATAAACATATATTTAATTTAGTTTGGAACAATTTGGATTTAGTTAGGTGATTGTGATCTTTTGAGCAATTTTTATGATGGATTATGAGGTTTTGGTTGGATTTAGTTAGGTGATTGGGATCTTGATGAGCTAGTAAAAGATGTTCGGTAGATTATGTGAATTTAGGTCTAGTAGGTGAGCATGTTGGTTATTTTATTGATGGATAAATAACTTTTAATAAACTTGGAAAAAATTGAATTTGTTTAGGCAATTGTGATCTTGAACCAAAATTTGTGATGGATTATGAGATTTTTGATTGATTATGAGATTTTTGATGGATTAGTTAGTTGATTGTGATCTTGAGGATATAGTCAAAGATGTTTGATGTATTAATTAATCTTGAACAATTTGGATTTAGTTTGGTGATTGTGTGCTCATCAATAAGAGCAACACGAGCAAGAAGATCCTGAATATACTTTTCTTAGGAAATAAAGAAGCCATTGGAGGTATAAAAAATCTCAATCTCAAGGAAGTAGCGTCTTTTTTAGTAAACATGGAGCAATTTGGAATTAGTTAGGCGATTGTGATCTTGAACAAATTTCATAGTGAATTACGAGATTTTTCAATGAGTTTAGTTGATTGTGATCTGGATGAGATTGTTAAAGATATTTGATGGTTTATGTGATCTTGAACAATTTGGACTTAGTTAGGTAGTTGTGATACTGAACCGAATTACACGGTGGATTATGAGATTTTAATTGGATTTAGTTAGGTGATTGTGCTTAAGATGATAATCAATTTTTTTGGTGGATTATGATATTTTAGGTCTAGTAGATGAGCATGGTGATTACTATATTGGTGAATAAATAGATATTTAATTTAGTTTGGAACAATTTGGATTTAGTTAGGTGATTGTGATCTTTTGAGCAATTTATACGGTGGATTATGAGGTTTTGGTTGGATTTAGTTAGGTGATTGGGATCTTGACGAGCTAGTAAAATATGTTCAACAAATTATGTGAATTTAGGTCTAGTAGGTGAGCATGTTGGTTATTTTATTGATGGATAAATAAATTTTAATAAACTTGGAAAAAATTGAATTTGTTTAGGCAATCGTGATCTTGAACCAAATTTTGTGATGGATTATGAGATTTTTGATGGATTAGTTAGTTGATTGTGATCTTGAGGATATAGTCAAAGATGTTCGATGTATTAATTAATCTTGAACAATTTGGATTTAGTTTGGTGATTGTGTGCTCATCAGTAAGAGCAACACGAGCAAGAAGATCCTGGATATACCTCCCTTAGGAAATAAAGAAGCCATTAGAGGTATAAAAAATCTCAATCTCAAGGAAGTAGCGTCTTTTTTAGTAAACATGGAGCAATTTGGAATTAGTTAGGCGATTGTGATCTTGAACAAATTTCATAGTGAATTACGAGATTTTTCAATGAGTTTAGTTGATTGTGATCTGGAGGAGATAGTTAAAGATATTTGATGGTTTATGTGATCTTGAACAATTTGGACTTAGTTAGGTAGTTGTGATACTGAACCGAATTACACGGTGGATTATGAGATTTTAATTGGATTTAGTTAGGTGATTGTGCTTAAGATGATAATCATTTTTTTTGGTGGATTATGATATTTTAGGTCTAGTAGATGAGGATGGTGATTACTATATTGGTGAATAAATAGATATTTAATTTAGTTTGGAACAATTTGGATTTAGTTAGGCGATTGTGATCTTTTGAGCAATTTATACAGTGGATTATGAGGTTTTGGTTGGATTTAGTTAGGTGATTGGGATCTTGACGAGCTAGTAAAATTTGTTCGGTAGATTATTTGAATTTAGGTCTAGTAGGTGAGCATATTGGTTATTTTATTGATGGATAAATAACTTTTAAAAAACTTGGAAAAAATTGAATTTGTTTAGGCAATTGTGATCTTGAACCAAATTTATTGATGGATTATGAGATTTTTGATGGATTAATTAGTTGATTGTGATCTTGAGGATATAGTCAAAGATGTTCGATGTATTAATTAATCTTGAACAATTTGGATTTAGTTTGGTGATTGTGTGCTCATTAGTAAGAGCAACACGAGCAAGAGGATCCTGGATATACTTCTCTTAGGAAATAAAGAAGCCATTAGAGGTATAAAAAATCTCAATCTCAAGGAACTAGCGTCTTTTTTAGTAAACATGGAGCAATTTGGAATTAGTTAGGCGATTGTGATCTTGAACAAATTTCATAGTGAATTACGAGATTTTTCAATGAGTTTAGTTGATTGTGATCTGGAGGAGATTGTTAAAGATATTTGATGGTTTATGTGATCTTGAACAATTTGGATTTAGGGTAGTTGTGGTACTGAACCGAATTACACGGTGGATTATGAGATTTTAATTGGATTTAGTTAGGTGATTGTGCTTAAGATGATAATCAATTTTTTTGGTGGATTATGATATTTTATGTCTAGTAGATGAGCACGGTGATTACTATATTGGTGAATAAATAGATATTTAATTTAGTTTGGAACAATTTGGATTTAGTTAGGTGATTGTGATCTTTTGAGCAATTTTTACGATGGATTATGAGGTTTTGGTTGGATTTAGTTAAGACGATTGGGATCTTGAGGAGCTAGTAAAATATGTTCAACAAATTATTTGAATTTAGGTCTAGTAGGTGAGCATGTTGGTTATTTTATTGATGGATAAATAACTTTTAATAAACTTGAAAATTTTGGATTTGTTTAGGCAATTGTGATCTTGAACCAAATTTTGTGATGGATTATGAGATTTTTGATGGATTAGTTAGTTGATTGTGATCTTGCGAATATAATCAAAGTTGTTCGATGTATTAATTAATCTTGTACAATTTGGATTTAGTTTGGTGATTGTGTGCTGATCAGTAAGAGCAACACGAGCAAGAAGATCCTGGATATACTTCTCTTAGGAAATAAAGAAGCCATTAGAGGTATAAAAAATCTCAATCTCAAGGAAGTAGCGTCTCGTTTAGTAAACATGGAGCAATTTGGAATTAGTTAGGCGATTGTGATCTTGAACAAATTTCATAGTGAATTACGAGATTTTTCAATGAGTTTAGTTGATTGTGATCTGGAGGAGATAGTTAAAGATATTTGATGGTTTATGTGATCTTGAACAATTTGGACTTAGTTAGGTAGTTGTGATACTGAACCGAATTACACGGTGGATTATGAGATTTTAATTGGATTTAGTTAGGTGATTGTGCTTAAGATGATAATCAATTTTTTGGTGGATTATGATATTTTAGGTCTAGTAGATGAGCATGGTGATTACTATATTGGTGAATAAATAGATATTTAATTTAGTTTGGAACAATTTGGATTTAGTTAGGCGATTGTGATCTTTTGAGCAATTTATACGGTGGATTATGAGGTTTTGGTTGGATATAGTTAGGTGATTGGGCTCTTGACGAGCTAGTAAAATATGTTCGGTAGATTATTTGAATTTAGGTCTAGTAGGTGAGCATATTGGTTATTTTATTGATGGATAAATAACTTTGAATAAACTTGGAAAAAATTGAATTTGTTTAGGCAATTGTGATCTTGAACCAAATTTTGTGATGGATTATGAGATTTTTGATGGATTAATTAGTTGATTGTGATCTTGAGGATATAGTCAAAGATGTTCGATGTATTAATTAATCTTGAACAATTTGGATTTAGTTTGGTGATTGTGTGCTCATCAGTAAGAGCAACACGAGCAAGAAGATCCTGGATATACTTCTCTTAGGAAATAAAGAAGCCATTAGAGGTATAAAAAATCTCAATCTCAAGGAACTAGCGTCTTTTTTAGTAAACATGGAGCAATTTGGAATTAGTTAGGCGATTGTGATCTTGAACAAATTTCATAGTGAATTACGAGATTTTTCAATGAGTTTAGTTGATTGTGATCTGGAGGAGATTGTTAAAGATATTTGATGGTTTATGTGATCTTGAACAATTTGGATTTAGTTAGGTAGTTGTGGTACTGAACCGAATTACACGGTGGATTATGAGATTTTAATTGGATTTAGTTAGGTGATTGTGCTTAAGATGATAATCAATTTTTTTGGTGGATTATGATATTTTTGGTCTGGTAGATGAGCACGGTGATTACTATATTGGTGAATAAATAGATAATTTAATTTAGTTTGGAACAATTTGGATTTAGTTAGGTGATTGTGATCTTTTGAGCAATTTTTACGATGGATTATTAGGTTTTGGTTGGATTTAGTTAAGATGATTGGGATCTTGACGAGCTAGTAAAATATGTTCAACAAATTATGTGAATTTAGGTCTAGTAGGTGAGCATGTTGGTTATTTTATTGATGGATAAATAACTTTTAATAAACTTGAAAATTTTGGATTTGTTTAGGTAATTGTGATCTTGAACCAAATTTTGTGATGGATTATGAGATTTTTGATGGATTAGTTAGTTGATTGTGATCTTGAGGATATAATCAAAGTTGTTCGATGTATTAATTAATCTTGTACAATTTGGATTTAGTTTGGTGATTGTGTGCTGATCAGTAAGATCAACACGAGCAAGAAGATCCTGGATATACTTCTCTTAGGAAATAAAGAAGCCATTAGAGGTATAAAAAATCTCAATCTCAAGGAAGTAGCGTCTTTTTTAGTAAACATGGAGCAATTTGGAATTAGTTAGGCGATTGTGATCTTGAACAAATTTCATAGTGAATTACGAGATTTTTCAATGAGTTTAGTTGATTGTGATCTTGAGGAGATTGTTAAAGATATTTGATGGTTTATGTGATCTTGAACAATTTGGACTTAGTTAGGTAGTTGTGATACTGAACCGAATTACACGGTGGATTATGAGATTTTAATTGGATTTAGTTAGGTGATTGTGCTTAAGATGATAATCAATTTTTTTGGTGGATTGTGATATTTTAGGTCTAGTAGATGAACACGGTGATTACTATATTGGTGAATAAATAGATATTTAATTTAGTTTGGAACAATTTGGATTTAGTTAGGTGATTGTGATCTTTTGAGCAATTTTTATGGTGGATTATGAGGTTTTGGTTGGATTTAGTTAGGTGATTGGGATCTTGACGAGCTAGTAAAAGATGTTCGATAGACTATGTGAATTTAGGTCTAGTAGGTGAGCATGTTGGTTATTTTATTGATGGATAAATAACTTTTAATAAACTTGGAAAATTTTGAATTTGTTTAGGCAATCGTGATCTTGAACCAAATTTTTTGATGGATTATGAGATTTTTGATGGATTAGTTAGTTGATTGTGATCTTGAGGATATAGTCAAAGATGTTCGATGTATTAATTAATCTTGAACAATTTGGATTTAGTTTGGTGATTGTGTGCTCATCAGTAAGAGCAACACGAGCAAGAAGATCCTGGATATACTTCCCTTAGGAATTAAAGAAGCCATTAGAGGTATAAAAAAATCTCAATCTTATGGAAGTAGCGTCTTTTTTAGTAAACATGGAGCAATTTGGAATTAGTTAGGCGATTGTGATCTTGAACAAATTTCATAGTGAATTACGAGATTTTTCAATGAGTTTAGTTGATTGTGATCTGGAGGAGATAGTTAAAGATATTTGATGGTTTATGTGATCTTGAACAATTTGGACTTGGTTAGGTAGTTGTGATACTGAACCGAATTACACGGTGGATTATGAGATTTTAATTGGATTTAGTTAGGTGATTGTGCTTAAGATGATAATCAATTTTTTGGTGGATTATGATATTTTAGGTATAGTAGATGAGCACGGTGATTACTATATTGGTGAATAAATAGATATTTAATTTAGTTTGGAACAATTTGGATTTAGTTAGGTGACTGTGATCTTTTGAGCAATTTATACGGTGGATTATGAAGTTTTGGTTGGATTTAGTTAGGTGGTTGGGATCTTGAAGAGCTAGTAAAAGATGTTCGGTAGATTATGTGAATTTAGGTCTAGTAGGTGAGCATATTTGTTATTTTATTGATGGATAAATAACTTTTAATAAACTTGGAAAAAATTGAATTTGTTTAGGCAATCGTGATCTTGAACCAAATTTTGTGATGGATTATGAGATTTTTGATGGATTAGTTAGTTGATTGTGATCTTGAGGATATAGTCAAAGATGTTCGATGTATTAATTAATCTTGAACAATTTGGATTTAGTTTGGTGATTGTGTGCTCATCAGTAAGAGCAACACGAGCAAGAAGATCCTGGATATACCTCCCTTAGGAAATAAAGAAGCCATTAGAGGTATAAAAAATCTCAATCTCAAGGAAGTAGCGTCTTTTTTAGTAAACATGGAGCAATTTGGAATTAGTTAGGCGATTGTGATCTTGAACAAATTTCATAGTGAATTACGAGATTTTTCAATGAGTTTAGTTGATTGTGATCTGGAGGAGATAGTTAAAGATATTTGATGGTTTATGTGATCTTGAACAATTTGGACTTAGTTAGGTAGTTGTGATACTGAACCGAATTACACGGTGGATTATGAGATTTTAATTGGATTTAGTTAGGTGATTGTGCTTAAGATGATAATCATTTTTTTTGGTGGATTATGATATTTTAGGTCTAGTAGATGAGGATGGTGATTACTATATTGGTGAATAAATAGATATTTAATTTAGTTTGGAACAATTTGGATTTAGTTAGGCGATTGTGATCTTTTGAGCAATTTATACAGTGGATTATGAGGTTTTGGTTGGATTTAGTTAGGTGATTGGGATCTTGACGAGCTAGTAAAATTTGTTCGGTAGATTATTTGAATTTAGGTCTAGTAGGTGAGCATATTGGTTATTTTATTGATGGATAAATAACTTTTAAAAAACTTGGAAAAAATTGAATTTGTTTAGGCAATTGTGATCTTGAACCAAATTTATTGATGGATTATGAGATTTTTGATGGATTAATTAGTTGATTGTGATCTTGAGGATATAGTCAAAGATGTTCGATGTATTAATTAATCTTGAACAATTTGGATTTAGTTTGGTGATTGTGTGCTCATTAGTAAGAGCAACACGAGCAAGAGGATCCTGGATATACTTCTCTTAGGAAATAAAGAAGCCATTAGAGGTATAAAAAATCTCAATCTCAAGGAACTAGCGTCTTTTTTAGTAAACATGGAGCAATTTGGAATTAGTTAGGCGATTGTGATCTTGAACAAATTTCATAGTGAATTACGAGATTTTTCAATGAGTTTAGTTGATTGTGATCTGGAGGAGATTGTTAAAGATATTTGATGGTTTATGTGATCTTGAACAATTTGGATTTAGGGTAGTTGTGGTACTGAACCGAATTACACGGTGGATTATGAGATTTTAATTGGATTTAGTTAGGTGATTGTGCTTAAGATGATAATCAATTTTTTTGGTGGATTATGATATTTTATGTCTAGTAGATGAGCACGGTGATTACTATATTGGTGAATAAATAGATATTTAATTTAGTTTGGAACAATTTGGATTTAGTTAGGTGATTGTGATCTTTTGAGCAATTTTTACGATGGATTATGAGGTTTTGGTTGGATTTAGTTAAGACGATTGGGATCTTGAGGAGCTAGTAAAATATGTTCAACAAATTATTTGAATTTAGGTCTAGTAGGTGAGCATGTTGGTTATTTTATTGATGGATAAATAACTTTTAATAAACTTGAAAATTTTGGATTTGTTTAGGCAATTGTGATCTTGAACCAAATTTTGTGATGGATTATGAGATTTTTGATGGATTAGTTAGTTGATTGTGATCTTGCGAATATAATCAAAGTTGTTCGATGTATTAATTAATCTTGTACAATTTGGATTTAGTTTGGTGATTGTGTGCTGATCAGTAAGAGCAACACGAGCAAGAAGATCCTGGATATACTTCTCTTAGGAAATAAAGAAGCCATTAGAGGTATAAAAAATCTCAATCTCAAGGAAGTAGCGTCTCGTTTAGTAAACATGGAGCAATTTGGAATTAGTTAGGCGATTGTGATCTTGAACAAATTTCATAGTGAATTACGAGATTTTTCAATGAGTTTAGTTGATTGTGACCTGGAGGAGATTGTTAAAGATATTTGATGGTTTATGTGATCTTGAACAATTTGGACTTAGTTAGGTAGTTGTGATACTGAACCGAATTACACGGTGGATTATGAGATTTTAATTGGATTTAGTTAGGTGATTGTGCTGAAGATGATAATCAATTTTTTGGTGGATTATGATATTTTAGGTCTAGTAGATGAGCATGGTGATTACTATATTGGTGAATAAATAGATATTTAATTTAGTTTGGAACAATTTGGATTTAGTTAGGCGATTGTGATCTTTTGAGCAATTTATACGGTGGATTATGAGGTTTTGGTTGGATATAGTTAGGTGATTGGGCTCTTGACGAGCTAGTAAAATATGTTCGGTAGATTATTTGAATTTAGGTCTAGTAGGTGAGCATATTGGTTATTTTATTGATGGATAAATAACTTTGAATAAACTTGGAAAAAATTGAATTTGTTTAGGCAATTGTGATCTTGAACCAAATTTTGTGATGGATTATGAGATTTTTGATGGATTAATTAGTTGATTGTGATCTTGAGGATATAGTCAAAGATGTTCGATGTATTAATTAATCTTGAACAATTTGGATTTAGTTTGGTGATTGTGTGCTCATCAGTAAGAGCAACACGAGCAAGAAGATCCTGGATATACTTCTCTTAGGAAATAAAGAAGCCATTAGAGGTATAAAAAATCTCAATCTCAAGGAACTAGCGTCTTTTTTAGTAAACATGGAGCAATTTGGAATTAGTTAGGCGATTGTGATCTTGAACAAATTTCATAGTGAATTACGAGATTTTTCAATGAGTTTAGTTGATTGTGATCTGGAGGAGATTGTTAAAGATATTTGATGGTTTATGTGATCTTGAACAATTTGGATTTAGTTAGGTAGTTGTGGTACTGAACCGAATTACACGGTGGATTATGAGATTTTAATTGGATTTAGTTAGGTGATTGTGCTTAAGATGATAATCAATTTTTTTGGTGGATTATGATATTTTTGGTCTGGTAGATGAGCACGGTGATTACTATATTGGTGAATAAATAGATAATTTAATTTAGTTTGGAACAATTTGGATTTAGTTAGGTGATTGTGATCTTTTGAGCAATTTTTACGATGGATTATTAGGTTTTGGTTGGATTTAGTTAAGATGATTGGGATCTTGACGAGCTAGTAAAATATGTTCAACAAATTATGTGAATTTAGGTCTAGTAGGTGAGCATGTTGGTTATTTTATTGATGGATAAATAACTTTTAATAAACTTGAAAATTTTGGATTTGTTTAGGTAATTGTGATCTTGAACCAAATTTTGTGATGGATTATGAGATTTTTGATGGATTAGTTAGTTGATTGTGATCTTGAGGATATAATCAAAGTTGTTCGATGTATTAATTAATCTTGTACAATTTGGATTTAGTTTGGTGATTGTGTGCTGATCAGTAAGATCAACACGAGCAAGAAGATCCTGGATATACTTCTCTTAGGAAATAAAGAAGCCATTAGAGGTATAAAAAATCTCAATCTCAAGGAAGTAGCGTCTTTTTTAGTAAACATGGAGCAATTTGGAATTAGTTAGGCGATTGTGATCTTGAACAAATTTCATAGTGAATTACGAGATTTTTCAATGAGTTTAGTTGATTGTGATCTTGAGGAGATTGTTAAAGATATTTGATGGTTTATGTGATCTTGAACAATTTGGACTTAGTTAGGTAGTTGTGATACTGAACCGAATTACACGGTGGATTATGAGATTTTAATTGGATTTAGTTAGGTGATTGTGCTTAAGATGATAATCAATTTTTTTGGTGGATTGTGATATTTTAGGTCTAGTAGATGAACACGGTGATTACTATATTGGTGAATAAATAGATATTTAATTTAGTTTGGAACAATTTGGATTTAGTTAGGTGATTGTGATCTTTTGAGCAATTTTTATGGTGGATTATGAGGTTTTGGTTGGATTTAGTTAGGTGATTGGGATCTTGACGAGCTAGTAAAAGATGTTCGATAGACTATGTGAATTTAGGTCTAGTAGGTGAGCATGTTTGTTATTTTATTGATGGATAAATAACTTTTAATAAACTTGGAAAATTTTGAATTTGTTTAGGCAATCGTGATTTTGAACAAAATTTTTTGATGGATTATGAGATTTTTGATGGATTAGTTAGTTGATTGTGATCTTGAGGATATAGTCAAAGATGTTCGATGTATTAATTAATCTTGAACAATTTGGATTTAGTTTGGTGATTGTGTGCTCATCAGTAAGAGCAACACGAGCAAGAAGATCCTGGATATACTTCCCTTAGGAATTAAAGAAGCCATTAGAGGTATAAAAAAATCTCAATCTTATGGAAGTAGCGTCTTTTTTAGTAAACATGGAGCAATTTGGAATTAGTTAGGCGATTGTGATCTTGAACAAATTTCATAGTGAATTACGAGATTTTTCAATGAGTTTAGTTGATTGTGATCTGGAGGAGATAGTTAAAGATATTTGATGGTTTATGTGATCTTGAACAATTTGGACTTGGTTAGGTAGTTGTGATACTGAACCGAATTACACGGTGGATTATGAGATTTTAATTGGATTTAGTTAGGTGATTGTGCTTAAGATGATAATCAATTTTTTGGTGGATTATGATATTTTAGGTATAGTAGATGAGCACGGTGATTACTATATTGGTGAATAAATAGATATTTAATTTAGTTTGGAACAATTTGGATTTAGTTAGGTGACTGTGATCTTTTGAGCAATTTATACGGTGGATTATGAAGTTTTGGTTGGATTTAGTTAGGTGGTTGGGATCTTGAAGAGCTAGTAAAAGATGTTCGGTAGATTATGTGAATTTAGGTCTAGTAGGTGAGCATATTTGTTATTTTATTGATGGATAAATAACTTTTAATAAACTTGGAAAAAATTGAATTTGTTTAGGCAATCGTGATCTTGAACCAAATTTTGTGATGGATTATGAGATTTTTGATGGATTAGTTAGTTGATTGTGATCTTGAGGATATAGTCAAACATGTTCGATGTATTAATTAATCTTGAACAATTTGGATTTAGTTTGCTGATTGTGTGCTCATGAGTAAGAGCAACACGAGCAAGAAGATCCTGGATATACTTCTCTTAGGAAATAAAGAAGCCATTAGAGGTATAAAAAATCTCAATCTCAAGGAACTAGCATCTTTTTTAGTAAACATGGAGCAATTTGGAATTAGTTAGGCGATTGTGATCTTGAACAAATTTCATAGTGAATTACGAGATTTTTCAATGAGTTTAGTTGATTGTGATCTGGAGGAGATTGTTAAAGATATTTGATGGTTTATGTGATCTTGAACAATTTGGATTTAGTTAGGTAGTTGTGGTACTGAACCGAATTACACGGTGGATTATGAGATTTTAATTGGATTTAGTTAGGTGATTGTGCCTAAGATGATAATCAATTTTTTTGGTGGATTATGATATTTTAGGTCTAGTAGATGAGCACGGTGATTACTATATTGGTGAATAAATAGATATTTAATTTAGTTTGGAACAATTTGGATTTAGTTAGGTGATTGTGATCTTTTGAGCAATTTTTATGATGGATTATGAGGTTTTGGTTGGATTTAGTTAAGATTATTGGGATCTTGATGAGCTAGTAAAATATGTTCAACAAATTATGTAAATTTAGGTCTAGTAGGTGAGCATGTTGGTTATTATATTGGTGGATACATAAATTTTTATAAACTTGAAAAATTTGGATTTAGTTTGACGATTGTGACCTCGAACCAAATTTTATGGTGGATTATGAGATTTTTGATGGATTAGTTAATCGATTGTGATCTTGAGGAGATGGTCAAAGATGTTTCGTGTACTATTTAATCTTGAAGAATTTGGATTTAGTTAGGTGATTGTGATATTGAGCCAAATTTCTTGGTGATTTATGACATTTTGGTTGGATTTAGTTAGGTGATTGTGTTTTGAGAAGATAGTCAAAGATGTTTGGTGGGTTAAGAGATTTTAGGTCTAATAGATGAGCATGGTGATTATTATATTGGTGGATAAACAGATATGTTATTTGATTGGAACAATTTGGATTTAGTTAGGTAATTGTGATCTTTTAACCTAATGTTACAGTGGATTATCAGGTTTTGGTTGGATTTAGTTAGGTGATTATGATTTTAGCGAGCTAGTAAAAGATGTTCGGTGGCTTATGTGAATTTTGGTTCTAGCATGTTGATCATTACATTGGTGGATAAATGGATCTGGAGTGAACATGAAGCAATTTGGATTAGTTAGGCGATTGTGATCTTGAACAAATTTCATGTCGGGTTATGAGATTTTCAATAGGTTTTGTTGATTGTGATCTTGAGGAGATAGTCAAAGATGTTTAGTGGATTAATTAATTTTGAACAATTTGGATTTAGTTAGGTGATTGTGATATTCAACCAAATTTCTTTGTGATTTATGAGATTTAGTTGGATTTAGTTAGGTGGATTGCGTCTTGAGAAGATAATCAAAGATTTTTGGTGGATTAGGAGATTTTAGGTCTAATACATGAGCATGATGATTATTATATTGGTGGATAAACAGATGTTTAATTTAGTTTCGAACAATTTGGATTTAATTCAGTGATTGTGATCTTTTAACCTAATTTTATGATGGATTATAAGATTTTTGTTGGATTTAGTTAGGTGATTGTAATTTTGACGAGCTAGTAAAAGATGTTCGGTGGATTATGTGAATTTAGATATAGTAGGTGGGCATTTTGATTATTATATTGGTGAATGGAGATGAGGGCACACAAGTGACTCAAGGTGATGATGCCACTGCTGAAAATAACTACTCCCTCAGTTCCTAAATATTTGTCTTTTTAGATATTTCAAATAAATACCACATACGGATGTATATGGACATATTTTAGAATGTAGATTCACTCATTTTGTTCCGTATGTAGTCACTTATTGAAATCTTCAGAAAGACAAATATTTAGGAACGGAGGGAGTAGTAAACAAGGCAACAGAGGCGGAGAGAGATTGGAGGTAGTGGTAGCAGATGGACTCGATCCAGCATCCCACGTGCCTGTGCAGTCTCCGTTCCCCGCTTATTCGGCTTGGTGTCCTTGTCCTGTTTGCGGATTTTGTGTCACGCACTTGATTAAGCACCCCACGTTTCTCATACTGTGTGCCCTTGACCTTGACGATAGGTAGCGCCGTGTTCTCGGGCGAGTCCCGTGGGTAAAATTCAGGTATGCGCCCATTGTCTAAGCTCTTGCTCGCCATTGGTGGTGCTTGAGCGTGCGGTTATGTTGTCACCCGGCAAGGGAACATGGGATGTGGGATCAAGACAACACACATAGCAACCCGCTACCAGGCAACGGATGCCCATCCGGACTTACAGGGTGCAGAGGTGGACACAAAGGTGGATGTTGAGCTCCATAGCAGTCTCAATAGTGTGCTCATCAGTAAGGGCAGCACGAGCAAGAAGATCCTGTATATATTTCTCTTAGGAAATAAAGAAGCCATTAGAGGTAAAAGAAACCTCCATCTCAAGGAAGTGGCGACTTCTTTAGTAAACATGGAGCAATTTGGAATTAGTTAGGCGATTGTGATCTTGAACCATTTGGATTTAATTAGGTGATTGTGATACTGAACCGAATTTCATGGTGGATTAAGAGATTTTAGTTGGATTTAGATAGGTGATTGCGTCTTGAGATGATAATCAAACATTTTTGGTGAATTATGAGATATTAGGTCTCGCAGATGAGCATGGTGTTTACTATATTGATGAATAAACATATATTTAATTTTGTTTGGAACAATTTGGTTTTAGTTAGGTGATTGTGATCTTTTGAGCAATTTTTATGATGGATTATGAGGTTTTGGTTGGATTTAGTTAGGTGATTGGGATCTTGATGAGCTAGTAAAAGATGTTCGGTAGATTATGTGAATTTAGGTCTAGTAGGTGAGCATGTTGGTTATTTTATTGATGGATAAATAACTTTTAATAAACTTGGAAAAAATTGAATTTGTTTAGGCAGTTGTGATCTTGAACCAAAATTTGTGATGGATTATGAGATTTTTGATTGATTATGAGATTTTTGATGGATTAGTTAGTTGATTGTGATCTTGAGGATATAGTCAAAGATGTTTGATGTATTAATTAATCTTGAACAATTTGGATTTAGTTTGGTGATTGTGTGCTCATCATAAGAGCAACACGAGCAAGAAGATCCTGAATATACTTCTCTTAGGAAATAAAGAAGCCAGTGGAGGTATAGAAAATCTCAATCTCAAGGAAGTAGCGTCTTTTTTAGTAAACATGGAGCAATTTGGAATTAGTTAGGCGATTGTGATCTTGAACAAATTTCATAGTGAATTACGAGATTTTTCAATGAGTTTAGTTGATTGTGATCTGGAGGAGATAGTTAAAGATATTTGATGGTTTATGTGATCTTGAACAATTTGGACTTAGTTAGGTAGTTGTGATACTGAACCGAATTACACGGTGGATTACGAGATTTTAATTGGATTTAGTTAGGTGATTGTGCTTAAGATGATAATCAATTTTTTTGGTGGATTATGATATTTTAGGCCTAGTAGATGAGCACGGTGATTACTATATTGGTGAATAAATAGATATTTAATTTAGTTTGGAACAATTTGGATTTAGTTAGGTGATTGTGATCTTTTGAGCAATTTTTACGATGGATTATGAGGTTTTGGTTGGATTTAGTTAAGATGATTGGGATCTTGACGAGCTAGTAAAATATGTTCAACAAATTATGTGAATTTAGGTCTAGTAGGTGAGCATGTTGGTTATTTTATTGATGGATAAATAACTTTTAATAAACTTGAAAAATTTGGATTTGTTTAGGCAATTGTGATCTTGAACCAAATTTGTGATGGATTATGAGATTTTTGATGGATTAGTTAGTTGATTGTGATCTTGAGGATATAGTCAAAGTTGTTCGATGTATTAATTAATCTTGTACAATTTGGATTTAGTTTGGTGATTGTGTGCTGATCAGTAAGAGCAACACGAGCAAGAAGATCCTGGATATACTTCTCTTAGGAAATAAAGAAGCCATTAGAGGTATAAAAAATCTCAATCTCAAGGAAGTAGCATCTTTTTTAGTAAACATGGAGCAATTTGGAATTAGTTAGGCGATTGTGATCTTGAACAAATTTCATAGTGAATTACGAGATTTTTCAATGAGTTTAGTTGATTGTGATCTTGAGGAGATTGTTAAAGATATTTGATGGTTTATGTGATCTTGAACAATTTGGACTTAGTTAGGTAGTTGTGATACTGAACCGAATTACACGGTGGATTATAAGATTTTAATTGGATTTAGTTAGGTGATTGTGCTTAAGATGATAATCAATTTTTTTGGTGGATTATGATATTTTAGGTCTAGTAGATGAACACGGTGATTACTATATTGGTGAATAAATAGATATTTAATTTAGTTTGGAACAATTTGGATTTAGTAAGGTGATTGTGATCTTTTGAGCAATTTATACGGTGGATTATGAGGTTTTGGTTGGATTTAGTTAGGTGATTGGGATCTTGACGAGCTAGTAAAAGATGTTC
>NC_057794.1:540153358-540218810 GCF_018294505.1 Triticum aestivum
GTTCCTAAATATTTGTCTTTTTAGATATTTCAAATAAATACCACATACGGATGTATATGGACATATTTTAGAATGTAGATTCACTCATTTTGTTCCGTATGTAGTCACTTATTGAAATCTTCAGAAAGACAAATATTTAGGAACGGAGGGAGTAGTAAACAAGGCAACAGAGGCGGAGAGAGATTGGAGGTAGTGGTAGCAGATGGACTCGATCCAGCATCCCACGTGCCTGTGCAGTCTCCGTTCCCCGCTTATTCGGCTTGGTGTCCTTGTCCTGTTTGCGGATTTTGTGTCACGCACTTGATTAAGCACCCCACGTTTCTCATACTGTGTGCCCTTGACCTTGACGATAGGTAGCGCCGTGTTCTCGGGCGAGTCCCGTGGGTAAAATTCAGGTATGCGCCCATTGTCTAAGCTCTTGCTCGCCATTGGTGGTGCTTGAGCGTGCGGTTATGTTGTCACCCGGCAAGGGAACACGGGATGTGGGATCAAGACAACACACATAGCAACCCGCTACCAGGCAACGGATGCCCATCCGGACTTACAGGGTGCAGAGGTGGACACAAAGGTGGATGTTGAGCTCCATAGCAGTCTCAATAGTGTGCTCATCAGTAAGGGCAGCACGAGCAAGAAGATCCTGTATATATTTCTCTTAGGAAATAAAGAAGCCATTAGAGGTAAAAGAAACCTCCATCTCAAGGAAGTGGCGACTTCTTTAGTAAACATGGAGCAATTTGGAATTAGTTAGGCGATTGTGATCTTGAACCATTTGGATTTAATTAGGTGATTGTGATACTGAACCGAATTTCATGGTGGATTAAGAGATTTTAGTTGGATTTAGATAGGTGATTGGGTCTTGAGATGATAATCAAACATTTTTGGTGAATTATGAGATATTAGGTCTCGCAGATGAGCATGGTGTTTACTATATTGATGAATAAACATATATTTAATTTTGTTTGGAACAATTTGGATTTAGTTAGGTGATTGTGATATTTTGAGCAATTTTTATGATGGATTATGAGGTTTTGGTTGGATTTAGTTAGGTGATTGGGATCTTGATGAGCTAGTAAAAGATGTTCGGTAGATTATGTGAATTTAGGTCTAGTAGGTGAGCATGTTGGTTATTTTATTGATGGATAAATAACTTTTAATAAACTTGGAAAAAATTGAATTTGTTTAGGCAATTGTGATCTTAAACCAAAATTTGTGATGGATTATGAGATTTTTGATTGATTATGAGATTTTTGATGGATTAGTTAGTTGATTGTGATCTTGAGGATATAGTCAAAGATGTTTGATGTATTAATTAATCTTGAACAATTTGGATTTAGTTTGGTGATTGTGTGCTCATCAGTAAGAGCAACACGAGCAAGAAGATCCTGAATATACTTCTCTTAGGAAATAAAGAAGCCATTGGAGGTATAAAAAATCTCAATCTCAAGGTAGTAGCATCTTTTTTAGTAAACATGGAGCAATTTGGAATTAGTTAGGCGATTGTGATCTTGAACAAATTTCATAGTGAATTACGAGATGTTTCAATGAGTTTAGTTGATTGTGATCTGAAGGAGATTGTTAAAGATATTTGATGGTTTATGTAATCTTGAACAATTTGGACTTAGTTAGGTAGTTGTGATACTGAACCGAATTACACGGTGGATTATGAGATTTTAATTGGATTTAGTTAGGTGATTGTGCTTAAGATGATAATCAATTTTTTTGGTGGATTATGATATTTTAGGTCTAGTAGATGAGCATGGTGATTACTATATTGGTGAATAAATAGATATTTAATTTAGTTTGGAACAATTTGGATTTAGTTAGGTGATTGTGATCTTTTGAGCAATTTATACGGTGGATTATGAGGTTTTGGTTGGATTTAGTTAGGTGATTGGGATCTTGACGAGCTAGTAAAATATGTTCAACAAATTATGTGAATTTAGGTCTAGTAGGTGAGCATGTTGGTTATTTTATTGATGGATAAATAACTTTTAATAAACTTGGAAAAAATTGAATTTGTTTAGGCAATCGTGATCTTGAACCAAATTTTGTGATGGATTATGAGATTTTTGATGGATTAGTTAGTTGATTGTGATCTTGAGGATATAGTCAAAGATGTTCGATGTATTAATTAATCTTGAAAAATTTGGATTTAGTTTGGTGATTGTGTGCTCATCAGTAAGAGCAACACGAGCAAGAAGATCCTGGATATACTTCCCTTAGGAATTAAAGAAGCCATTAGAGGTATAAAAAAATCTCAATCTTATGGAAGTAGCGTCTTTTTTAGTAAACATGGAGCAATTTGGAATTAGTTAGGCGATTGTGATCTTGAACAAATTTCATAGTGAATTACGAGATTTTTCAATGAGTTTAGTTGATTGTGATCTGGAGGAGATAGTTAAAGATATTTGATGGTTTATGTGATCTTGAACAATTTGGACTTAGTTAGGTAGTTGTGATACTGAACCGAATTACACGGTGGATTATGAGATTTTAATTGGATTTAGTTAGGTGATTGTGCTTAAGATGATAATCAATTTTTTTGGTGGATTATGATATTTTAGGTCTAGTAGATGAGCACGGTGATTACTATATTGGTGAATAAATAGATATTTAATTTAGTTTGGAACAATTTGGATTTAGTTAGGTGATTGTGATCTTTTGAGCAATTTTTACGATGGATTATGAGGTTTTGGTTGGATTTAGTTAAGATGATTGGGATCTTGACGAGCTAGTAAAATATGTTCAACAAATTATGTGAATTTAGGTCTAGTAGGTGAGCATGTTGGTTATTTTATTGATGGATAAATAACTTTTAATAAACTTGAAAAAATTGGATTTGTTTAGGCAATTGTGATCCTGAACCAAATTTTGTGATGGATTATGAGATTTTTGATGGATTAGTTAGTTGATTGTGATCTTGAGGATATAGTCAAAGTTGTTCGATGTATTAATTAATCTTGTACAATTTGGATTTAGTTTGGTGATTGTGTGCTGATCAGTAAGAGCAACACGAGCAAGAAGATCCTGGATATACTTCTCTTAGGAAATAAAGAAGCCATTAGAGGTATAAAAAATCTCAATCTCAAGGAAGTAGCGTCTTTTTTAGTAAACATGGAGCAATTTGGAATTAGTTAGGCGATTGTGATCTTGAACAAATTTCATAGTGAATTACGAGATTTTTCAATGAGTTTAGTTGATTGTGATCTTGAGGAGATTGTTAAAGATATTTGATGGTTTATGTGATCTTGAACAATTTGGACTTAGTTAGGTAGTTGTGATACTGAACCGAATTACACGGTGGATTATAAGATTTTAATTGGATTTAGTTAGGTGATTGTGCTTAAGATGATAATCAATTTTTTTGGTGGATTATGATATTTTAGGTCTAGTAGATGAACACGGTGATTACTATATTGGTGAATAAATAGATATTTAATTTAGTTTGGAACAATTTGGATTTAGTAAGGTGATTGTGATCTTTTGAGCAATTTATACGGTGGATTATGAGGTTTTGGTTGGATTTAGTTAGGTGATTGGGATCTTGACGAGCTAGTAAAAGATGTTCAATAGACTATGTGAATTTAGGTCTAGTAGGTGAGCATGTTGGTTATTTTATTGATGGATAAATAACTTTTAATAAACTTGGAAAAAATTGAATTTGTTTAGGCAATCGTGATCTTGAACCAAATTTTGTGATGGATTATGAGATTTTTGATGGATTAGTTAGTTGATTGTGATCTTGAGGATACAGTCAAAGATGTTCGAAGTATTAATTAATCTTGAACAATTTGGATTTAGTTTGGTGATTGTGTGCTCATCAGTAAGAGCAACACGAGCAAGAAGATCCTGGATATACTTCTCTTAGGAAATAAAGAAGCCATTAGAGGTATAAAAAAATCTCAATCTCAAGGAAGTAGCCTCTTTTTTAGTAAACATGGAGCAATTTGGAATTAGTTAGGCGATTGTGATCTTGAACAAATTTCATAGTGAATTACGAGATTTTTCAATGAGTTTACTTGATTGTGATCTGGCGGAGATAGTTAAAGATATTTGATGGTTTATGTGATCTTGAACAATTTGGACTTAGTTAGGTAGTTGTGATACTGAACCGAATTACACGGTGGATTATGAGATTTTAATTGGATTTAGTTAGGTGATTGTGCTTAAGATGATAATCAATTTTTTTGGTGGATTATGATATTTTAGGTATAGTAGATGAGCACGGTGATTACTATATTGGTGAATAAATAGATATTTAATTTAGTTTGGAACAATTTGGATTTAGTTAGGTGATTGTGATCTTTTGAGCAATTTATACGGTGGATTATGAAGTTTTGGTTGGATTTAGTTAGGTGATTGGGATCTTGATGAGCTAGTAAAATATGTTCGGTAGATTATGTGAATTTAGGTCTAGTAGGTGAGCATATTTGTTTTTTTATTGATGGATAAATAACTTTTAATAAACTTGGCAAAAATTGAATTTGTTTAGGCAATCGTGATCTTGAACCAAATTTTGTGATGGATTATGAGATTTTTGATGGATTAGTTAGTTGATTGTGATCTTGAGGATATAGTAAAGATGTTCGATGTATTAATTAATCTTGAACAATTTGGATTTAGTTTGCTGATTGTGTGCTCATGAGTAAGAGCAACACGAGCAAGAAGATCCTGGATATACTTCTCTTAGGAAATAAAGAAGCCATTAGAGATATAAAAAATCTCAATCTCAAGGAACTAGCGTCTTTTTTAGTAAACATGGAGCAATTTGGAATTAGTTAGGCGATTGTGATCTTGAACAAATTTCATAGTGAATTACGAGATTTTTCAATGAGTTTAGTTGATTGTGATCTGGAGGAGATTGTTAAAGATATTTGATGGTTTATGTGATCTTGAACAATTTGGATTTAGTTAGGTAGTTGTGGTACTGAACCGAATTACACAGTGGATTATGAGATTTTAATTGGATTTAGTTAGGTGATTGTGCTTAAGATGATAATCAATTTTTTTGGTGGATTATGATATTTTAGGTCTAGTAGATGAGCACGGTGATTACTATATTGGTGAATAAATAGATATTTAATTTAGTTTGGAACAATTTGGATTTAGTTAGGTGATTGTGATCTTTTGAGCAATTTTTACGATGGATTATGAGGTTTTGGTTGGATTTAGTTAAGATGATTGGGATCTTGATGAGCTAGTAAAATATGTTCAACAAATTATGTAAATTTAGGTCTAGTAGGTGAGCATGTTGGTTATTATATTGGTGGATACATAAATTTTTATAAACTTGAAAAATTTGGATTTAGTTTGACGATTGTGACCTCGAACCAAATGTTATGGTGGATTATGAGATTTTTGATGGATTAGTTAATCGATTGTGATCTTGAGGAGATGGTCAAAGGTGTTTCGTGTACTATTTAATCTTGAAGAATTTGGATTTAGTTAGGTGATTGTGATATTGAGCCAAATTTCTTGGTGATTTATGACATTTTGGTTGGATTTAGTTAGGTGATTGTGTTTTGAGAAGATAGTCAAAGATGTTTGGTGGATTAAGAGATTTTAGGTCTAATAGATGAGCATGGTGATTATTATATTGGTGGATAAACAGATATGTTATTTGATTGGAACAATTTGGATTTAGTTAGGTGATTGTGATCTTTTAACCTAATGTTACAGTGGATTATAAGGTTTTGGTTGGATTTAGTTAGGTGATTATGATTTTAGCGAGCTAGTAAAAGATGTTCGGTGGCTTATGTGAATTTTGGTTCTAGCATGTTGATCATTACATTGGTGGATAAATGGATCTTGAGTGAACATGAAGCAATTTGGATTAGTTAGGCGATTGTGATCTTGAACAAATTTCATGTCGGGTTATGAGATTTTCAATAGATTTTGTTGATTGTGATCTTGAGGAGATAGTCAAAGATGTTCAGTGGATTAATTAATTTTGAACAATTTGGATTTAGTTAGGTGATTGTGATATTGAACCAAATTTCTTTGTGATTTATGAGATTTAGTTGGATTTAGTTAGGTGGATTGCGTCTTGAGAAGATAATCAAAGATTTTTGGTGGATTAGGAGATTTTAGGTCTAATACATGAGCATGATGATTATTATATTGGTGGATAAACAGATGTTTAATTTAGTTTCAAACAATTTGGATTTAATTCAGTTTGTGATCTTTTAACCTAATTTTATGATGGATTATAAGATTTTTTGTTGGATTTAGTTAGGTGATTGTAATTTTGACGAGCTAGTAAAAGATGTTCGGTGGATTATGTGAATTTAGATATAGTAGGTGGGCATTTTGATTATTATATTGGTGAATGGAGATGAGGGCCACACAAGTGACTCAAGGTGATGATGTCACTGCTGAAAATAACTAGTAAACAAGGCAACAGAGGCGGAGAGAGATTGGAGGTAGTGGTAGCAGATGGACTCGATCCAGCATCCCACGTGCCTGTGCAGTCTCCGTTCCCCGCTTATTCGGCTTGGTGTCCTTGTCCTGTTTGCGGATTTTGTGTCACGCACTTGATTAAGCACCCCACGTTTCTCATACTGTGTGCCCTTGACCTTGACGATAGGTAGCGCCGTGTTCTTGGGCGAGTCCTGTGGGTAAAATTCAGGTATGCGCCCATTGTCTAAGCTCTTGCTCGCCATTGGTGGTGCTTGAGCGTGCGGTTATGTTGTCACCCGGCAAGGGAACACGGGATGTGGGATCAAGACAACACACATAGCAACCCGCTACCAGGCAACGGATGCCCATCCGGACTTACAGGGTGCAGAGGTGGACACAAAGGTGGATGTTGAGCTCCATAGCAGTCTCAATAGTGTGCTCATCAGTAAGGGCAGCACGAGCAAGAAGATCCTGTATATATTTCTCTTAGGAAATAAAGAAGCCATTAGAGGTAAAAGAAACCTCCATCTCAAGGAAGTGGCGACTTCTTTAGTAAACATGGAGCAATTTGGAATTAGTTAGGCGATTGTGATCTTGAACAATTTGGATTTAATTAGGTGATTGTGATACTGAACCGAATTTCATGGTGGATTAAGAGATATTAGTTGGATTTAGTTAGGTGATTGTGTCTTGAGATGATAATCAAACATTTTTGGTGAATTATGAGATATTAGGTCTAGCAGATGAGCATGGTGTTTACTATATTGGTGAACAAACATATATTTAATTTAGTTTGGAACAATTTGGATTTAGTTAGGTGATTGTGATCTTTTGAGCAATTTTTATGATGGATTATGAGGTTTTGGTTGGATTTAGTTAGGTGATTGGGATCTTGATGAGCTAGTAAAAGATGTTCGGTAGATTATGTGAATTTAGGTCTAGTAGGTGAGCATGTTGGTTATTTTATTGATGGATAAATAACTTTTAATAAACTTGGAAAAAATTGAATTTGTTTAGGCAATTGTGATCTTGAACCAAAATTTGTGATGGATTATGAGATTTTTGATTGATTATGAGATTTTTGATGGATTAGTTAGTTGATTGTGATCTTGAGGATATAGTCAAAGATGTTCGATGTATTAATTAATCTTGAAAAATTTGGATTTAGTTTGGTGATTGTGTGCTCATCAGTAAGAGCAACACGAGCAAGAAGATCCTGAATATACTTCTCTTAGGAAATAAAGAAGCCATTGGAGGTATAAAAAATCTCAATCTCAAGGAAGTAGCGTCTTTTTTAGTAAACATGGAGCAATTTGGAATTAGTTAGGCGATTGTGATCTTGAACAAATTTCATAGTGAATTACGAGATGTTTCAATGAGTTTAGTTGATTGTGATCTGGAGGAGATTGTTAAAGATATTTGATGGTTTATGTGATCTTGAACAATTTGGACTTAGTTAGGTAGTTGTGATACTGAACCGAATTACACGGTGGATTATGAGATTTTAATTGGATTTAGTTAGGTGATTGTGCTTAAGATGATAATCGATTTTTTTGGTGGATTATGATATTTTAGGTCTAGTAGATGAGCATGGTGATTACTATATTGGTGAATAAATAGATATTTAATTTAGTTTGGAACAATTTGGATTGAGTTAGGTGATTGTGATCTTTTGAGCAATTTATACGGTGGATTATGAGGTTTTGGTTGGATTTAGTTAGGTGATTGGGATCTTGACGAGCTAGTGAAATATGTTCAACAAATTATGTGAATTTAGGTCTAGTAGGTGAGCATGTTGGTTATTTTACTGATGGATAAATAACTTTTAATAAACTTGGAAAAAATTGAATTTGTTTAGGCAATCGTGATCTTGAACCAAATTTTGTGATGGATTATGAGATTTTTGATGGATTAGTTAGTTGATTGTGATCTTGAGGATATAGTCAAAGATGATCGATGTATTAATTAATCTTGAATAATTTGGATTTAGTTTGGTGATTGTGTGCTCATCAGTAAGAGCAACACGAGCAAGAAGATCCTGGATATACTTCCCTTAGGAAATAAAGAAGCCATTAGAGGTATAAAAAATCTCAATCTCAAAGAAGTAGCGTCTTTTTTAGTAAACTTGGAGCAATTTGGAATTAGTTAGGCGATTGTGATCTTGAACAAATTTCATAGTGAATTACGAGATTTTTCAATGAGTTTAGTTGATTGTGATCTGGAGGAGATTGTTAAAGATATTTGATGGTTTATGTGATCTTGAACAATTTGGACTTAGTTAGGTAGTTGTGATACTGAACCGAATTACACGGTGGATTATGAGATTTTAATTGGATTTAGTTAGGTGATTGTGCTTAAGATGATAATCATTTTTTTGGTGGATTATGATATTTTAGGTCTAGTAGATGAGCATGGTGATTACTATATTGGTGAATAAATAGATATTTAATTTAGTTTGGAACAATTTGGATTTAGTTAGGTGATTGTGATCTTTTTAGTAAACATGGAGCAATTTGGAATTAGTTAGGCGATTATGATCTTGAACAAATTTCATAGTGAATTACCAGATTTTTCAATGAGTTTAGTTGATTGTGATCTGGAGGACATAGTTCAAGATATTTGATGGTTAATGTGATCTTGAACAATTTGGACTTAGTTAGGTAGTTGTGATACTAAACCGAATTACATGGTGGATTATGAGATTTTAATTGGATTTAGTTAGGTGATTGTGCTTAAGATGATAATTAATTTTTTTGGTGGATTATGATATTTTAGGTCTAGTAGATGAGCATGGTGATTACTATATTGGTGAATAAATAGATATTTAATTTAGTTTGGAATAATTTGGATTTAGTTAGGTGATTGTGATCTTTTAAGCAATTTATACGGTGGATTATGAGGTTTTGGTTGGATTTAGTTAGGTGATTGGGATCTTGACGAGCTAGTAAAAGATGTTCGGTAGATTATGTGAATTTAGGTCTAGTAGGTGAGCATGTTGGTTATTTTATTGATGAATAAATAACTTATAATAAAATTGGAAAAAAATGAATTTGTTTAGGCAATCGTGATCTTGAACCAAATTTTGTGATGGATTATGAGATTTTTGATGGATTAGCTAGTTGATTGTGATCTGGAGGATATAGTCAAAGATGTTTGATGTATTAATTAATCTTGTACAATTTGGATTTAGTTTGGTGACAGTGTGCTCATCAGTAAGAGCAACACGAGCAAGAAGATCCTGGATATACTTCCCTTAGGAAATAAAGAAGCCATTAGAGGTATAAAAAATCTCAATCTCAAGGAAGTAGCGTCTTTTTTAGTAAACGTGGAGCAATTTGGAATTAGTTAGGCGATTGTGATCTTGAACAAATTTCATAGTGAATTACGAGATTTTTCAATGAGTTTAGTTGATTGTGATCTGGAGGAGATTGTTAAAGATATTTGATGGTTTATGTGATCTTGAACAATTTGGACTTAGTTAGGTAGTTGTGATACTGAACCGAATTATGAGATTTTTGATTGATTATGAGATTATGGTATATAAGATTTTAATTGGATTTAGTTAGGTGATTGTGATCTTGAACCAAATTTTATGATGAATTATGACATTTTTGATGGATTAGTTAGTTGATTGTGATCTTGAGGATATAGTTAAAGATGTTTGATGTATTAATTAATCTTCAACAATTTGGATTTAGTTAGGTGATTGTGATATTGAACCAAATTTCTCTGTGATTTATGAGATTTTAGTTGGATTTAGTTAGGTGGTTGTGTCTTGGGAAGATGGTCAAAGATGTTAGGTGGATTATGAGATTTTGGGTCTAATAGATGAGCATGGTGATTATTACATTGGTGGATATATGAATTTTTAATAAATTTGGAATAATTTGGATTTAGTTAGGCGACTGTGCTCTTGAACCAACCTTTATGGTTGATTATGAGATTTTGTTCGGCTGCGCCATGCCTCTTCGTCGAGGAGCATGCGCAGTGCAGTGGTGCGGCAGCTCGTGTGGCGTGCAGTGGCTTTAGAAGGCGGGGCGCCGACACCTGCAGCTTGTGCACCATGGCGACTCCACGCATCTTCTGCGCCCTGCAACCCTCTCCTTGCGGGGCAAAACAGGTGATTCAGGTTTGCCTCCTCCTCCTCTCTCCCCCCCCCCTCCCCCTCCCTTTTTTGTTTCATTCTGCAGCTTCATTCAAGCATATATTTTAAATTGGTACATATTCCAGGTAGTTAGCTTATTATGGACTATAACTACATTTGATGTTAGAACTCTGATACTAATTTATGTTCTTGTTGCATAGGTGAATGGTGCTTTAGCTTCAATGACCAATTTTATTAAAAAAGGGCAGCCCCAGTGCATGTAGCTCCCGCTTGCGCAGGGTCTGGGGAAGGGTCCGACCACTTTGGGTCTATTGTACGCAGCCTTTCCCTACATTTCTGTAAGAGGCTGTTTCCAGGACTTGAACCCGTGACCTCATGGTCACAAGGCAGCAGCTTTACCACTGCGCCAAATATTTTTCCCACTGGAAGTGTCAAAGAATATACAACTTGATATAGAGAAGTTTTCTTATGGGGAAATAAAGATTCTTGTATGCAGAACTATTTGGGCTCTTGCAGCTGTATCAGTTGGTTTTAGTTCTCAGATTTTTACTTTGCCTGTTTTGGCAAAAAAATTGGATGTATATGAATCTGAGATCTGGATCACTGCTTCTTTTCATCTGCAGTCGCGAGGAAGAGTAGGAAGATCAGGCAGAGAGGGTTTCACATACCTCTTCTACACTGACAAGTCTTTGCTTTCCAGGATTGCCATGGTGAGCTGCTACTGTAAAAAAAGGGCAACCTGGTGCATGTAGCTCCCGCTTGCACAGGGTCCAGGGAAGGGTCCGACCACTTTGGGTCTATAGTACGCAGCCTTTCCCTACATTTCTGTAAGAGGCTGTTTCCAGGGGTGAGCTGCTACTGTAATGCTTTAATTTTCTTTTGTTTTGTCACTTTGTTACTTTGTTCTCTTATTTTGATGCTATGATTTGTGATGGCTAGATGAGATTTGTGGTGAAAAGTCTTTTTTATTTTGTTTACCTACAGATCTTGAATGCGCGATTGATAATTTTGCTGGATAGTTTAGAAATCTAAATAATCGACATTTTAAAGGATGTAGTTGTTAAACATGGAAAGCCAAGAGAAATATATAGCTTACTTGCAGTGTTGTTTGATCCATCGCTCTGCGGCAGGCTCACTGGTGGACTTGAAGTATGCCTAATCTTGGACTGAATGTATTGCCTGTTGTTGGTGTGTTTCTTTTATTCTATATTTAGGGGGTTCTAAGCTATTGAATTAGGAAGCATACAATTTATCCGTTTGAGACCCGCTTCAGTCTGTTGGCTACTGCAGGGAGCTTTGGATGGTGTTCTTCATATTCCGCACAGTGACAAGAGACTTGCTGGCTTCAAGAAGGATAAGAAGCAACTGGGCGCTGAGATTCACCGCAAATACAGCTATGAAGGTCATGTTGCTGACTACATGAAGGTGAGTTGGATCCATTGCCCTCGTGGTATTATAATGCCATTTCTTCACTCCCTAGGGCTATCGTTGTTGTATACATGAATTCTTTTTGGAAGATATATATGGGCCTGATTCACCCATATAAAGTATCCTAAAGCAGTGTACTTTGTTCTTATTTCTGAAGCAGCTTACTGAATATTGCTCCTTTGGATATATGCTGTCAAACAGAAAATTCTTTTAATTTATTGTGGCGAAATAATTGTTGTTTGAGTTATAAGTCTTGGCTACCTTTGCTTGCTTTCAATGTTCAGTTCACCAATTCTCTGCTCTTTCCTTAATTTCTCCCTTCTAGATTATTATGCTTCACTGTCAACTATCTGCTGTAGAAGAACACGAGATGTGTGTCAAGCATGAGGACAAATTCAGAGCTGGTGTTCGATGGCCTCTGCAAGTGCATCCATGCAAATATTGCAGGGTGGTATGTGCCTTCCATAGGCTGGAAGATAACCTACAAGGCTACAACTACCCCATGCACGACAGCTGTGAGATTCAAGTCTTTGGGCAGTAGCAATGTGACTTAATTATAACAATTTTGGACTTTGAGGTCTGATCATCTGTCGTGTCCGTGGCAGCGAGTTGAATTCACGTCATGCACTACATCCGGGAGTACAACGGGCTAAACCTTGAGAGGCAGATCACTTAGGTAAGTTGGTGTTTTTGGGCAACTTCATCTATTTTTGTAGGACGCAAAATTTGCAGATCTGTGCTGATTGTTTGTTGAACCAAAATTGCAGCATCTATTGGCCTAGCTGCGCAAGTCCATTGCTTACAAGGTGATCTCGATGAGGGGAAACAAGGGTGAACTATGAAGTTTCATGATCCAGGATGTGATCTTCTGAAGATGATGGATGTGCTGCAGTCTGGCGTTTGGCATTTTGGCTTGGTCTATGAAGACTACAGATTTCTGTGGAAGATCAAAATACCTCCTAAAATCAGAATGTTCCTTTGGTTGGTGCTGAGGGAAAGCATTTTAATTAGAGACTTCTGCTGAATAGGGGTGGAAAATGTGAATCGGGTTGTCTTTTCTGTGGCCACAAAGACTCGATAAATCATCTGTTTTGCTTAGTACATTTGGAATGTGATCCAGTGTAGTCTGGGGGTTGAATGTAGGTTCACAGATGCAAAAGCCTGTTTTAATGGATGGCTTAAAGGGATGCACTCCCAGTGGGTGTAGCAGCTGTTCTCTGGGGGATTTGGAAAGCGAGGAACTTGGCGTGCTTTAATCATAAATGGCCTGTTGATCTGTCTATTGTTATGTTTCGAGTTGCCTATTGGATTACTGACTGGAGTGTCTTGCAGGTGTCGGAGGACGCAAAACTGTTACTTCTGGAGCAAGTCGCGGCTGAAGTTTATGGCGTCAAAAGAAGCTGGGCGATGGGAGCTGATGCTGGGATTGTGATGTCTTAGGATTGTGTTTGGGCTGCGTTAATTTTTGTTAGTGTTCATGTTGTGTTTCCGTCCTTGTTAGACTTTCCGGCTATCGGCATGTTGCTGGAGTTAATTTCCTAGGCTGCTGTTCAACTAGGGTCTATCTTCTCCCCTGGGTCGGTTCGATCTCAGGGTCACTACACCACGGTTGTTAATTGAAGGCATTTTTCTAAGGGCAGTTTGTAAATGCCTCAAATTCGCGCTCAAAGGTGGCGTTTTAGGAAAATGCCTCGGATTGATGCAGCTTTGGAGGCGTTCTAGAAAAGTGCCTCGGTTGATCCAGCTTTTGGAGGCACTTTTGGAAAGCGCCTTGGATTATTGCAGATTTGGAGGCGTTTTAGCAAAATGCCTTTGGATTGATGCAGTGCAGCAGGGCCGGCAGCGGCAAACTGGCCACATATTGCGGCCGATGCGGGTTGCCGTGCTGCTGCAGCGCGACCTTCAGTGTTCAAGCTTGCATGAGTCTCCCTCTCTTGGCCGTCATCGTTCAATCAGCCGCCGCCGATGAGCTACGTAATGATATTTTTGTTCGGGGGACATGCTAATCTGCAAATTCTTTTGGGAAATTTGATTCGCAACAATCAAACGACTCCAAGGCACCAGGGAATTGAAGAATCGTTCCCCTGTCTAAGGTGGCGTGAAGGTTCCTGGTGGGGATTCGGGACATTAGCGACGGTTGATGACGACAAAATCTTTAATATTTATAACGTAGGTTCCGTTGCAAATCGGAACTTCAGGCAGGTTCTAGTGGTCGTGAATGCGAGGTTACACCCGACCAGCCGCGGTTCGAATCCTGTTACTGCCATTTAATTAATTTTTTTCCCGGCTGAGCTTTCCACACAACCAGCCGCGGTTCGAATCCTGTTACTGCCATTTAATTAATTTTTTTCCCGGCTGAGCTTTCCACACAACCGATCAATTTAGTCCCATACTGCTTAGCTAACAAGAGTTAGACGTGTTTAAAAGGAAGAAATGTGTGCACAGCTCCACAAGTACTTACACGGCCAGGCGAGATGATTTATCGCATAGATTCAAGCACTAACTGTAGCCTACTATACAGATTAGTAGGTGATGATGGAAGAAGGGTAAGGTCCCGCACATATACCCGATTGTAGTTGGAATGTGGAAAATGAAATAATTTCCTATTTCAGTCCCCTGTGTAAGTCTGAGACATGTACTGCGCTGCGAGTGATGAATGATTTTCTGTTTACATGAATATTATGCATGTCGGTTGGGCGATTGCTGCTGCATTAGGCAGGAAAAATAGGTCAAGCATGCATGATAGTCTGACAGCTTGAAATAAACAAATGAGCTGGTACATAAGATCAGTTTTTATTGCTGAATATAAGTAGCCATTACAGAAAATTTACATTGACCGATCCGCCTAAGCTCAGTTAACTGGAGGCGCCACGCAAAAGATGAACTGCTTACTAATGTAACCACGCATACACACAATCGGGTAGTGAGCTTCTCTAATAGGACGAGGAGTGTGGCAGCAGGTTCGCGCCTGCCTACAGCAGCGCTACGCGCTGGGTGTCCGTCTCTGATGGAGAGATACAGTTTGGTGCGGAGCTACACGGGAGCTGCTGGACCTCCTGAACTGACAGAGTCCGGCCTGAAAGCAATAAATGGGCCCCTGGCAGAGGGAATCGAACCCACGATCTGCAACTGGTAGCCACTCCGACCAGATGACTTATGTTGACGATCTACAGCGTGATTTCTAAACAACCGAACAGCAGGGCAAAACACAAAAGACCAGCTTACAAATATTTCCGAAAAATGTGTTTTAATGGCCCCGTGAGAGAACCACGTCACATGCCACTAGCTCATAGATTTGTTGAGTAAAAATGGCAGCGCAGCGATTTTTTTTATAAAATTTCGAATTTGATTTTCTTCTCACAAAAGTATCTTTTTTATGAAAAATGAACATTTTCAGAAAAATAAAGAAATTTATAAATTCCCAAACATTTTTTTTGTAAATCTCACTTTTTAAAAAAGGAACAATGTTGAAACGATAACTTTTTGGAAAAAATGCGAACACTTAATGAAACAGCAACAAAATTGAAAAAGGCAAACATTGTTTTCAAAACATGAACATTTTATGAAATTCCCCAAAAAAATTAAAATTTGAGAACAAATTATGAAAACATGACATTTTTTAATTTGTGAACAAATTTTGAAAAGGAGAATTTTTTTTAATATTTCGGAATGTTTTTCTGAAATTGTGAACAAATTTTGAAAATGAGAACATTTTTTGAAACATGAACATTTTTTAAATTGTGAACAAATTAACATTTTTGGAAATCTCAGAACATTTTTTGAAACTGTGAACAGATTTTGAAAACAAAAAACATTTCTTGAGATTGTGAACAAATTTTGAAAACGAGATTTTTTTAATTCGTGATTTTTTTTGAAAAAATGAACAAAAACATTTCAAACGATTTTTGAAAAAAAGAAACATTTTTTGAAATTCCCTAACAATTTTTAAAAATGCGAATATTTTTTGAATACATGAACAATCTTTGAAAACACTACCATTTTTAAAAAAAATTGAACGTATTTTAAAGCATGAAGTTTTTTATGGTTTCGAATAATTTTTGAAATATGAACTGTTTAAAAAATGAAACTTGACAAATAAAAAAGAAACAAAAAAAAATAAAAACAGAAGAACAAAAAAAGGAAAAAAAAAGAAATAGGAAAACCGGATCAGAAAAAACCGGTTGGGAAACTCTAGAAGGTTCCCAAGACCGAAAACACTGGAACATGTTAATGGGCTGGCCGAGGTTACTGCTCGATCGCGAGCTCTGTGCGAAACGTCGATTGTTCGACGCAGAATGCGTCGAATAGGATATTCCCAGTTGGTGGGCCATAGTCCGAAATTAAGATGCATATACCACCAAGAATACACAGTACAATACCTAGGGGAATGCAAATCTCGATGATAGCGAGCAACGGGGATAATGATTGCGGAGCCGGACAGCTCCCATTTGATCGCCAACCTGAAAGAAAGAAAAAGAAAAGGAGTCGGGCTACGGTTGCACAGCCGGACAGCTCCGATTTGATTGCCAACCAAATGGCGACACTTCCATTAAAAAATTGTGTCACTCCCATTTAGTCGTCGCGTCCACGTTGTTGACTTGCGCATTTCAACAAGGGATGTAGTAGCCCACACTTTTTCATGGCCTATCACTCCGACCGAATTGACAAAAATCACCCGAAGACGCAACAAATTCATAGAACGAACTGTCCGCGAAACTATTTCACCAGCTAACCTTTTCATGTAGCGCCTGGCGCATGGGCGCTATACCAGATGGTGTAGTGCCGTTCTAATAGGCACTAGACTCCTTGCCAACATGGCGTGGCCTGGCCAGGTCAGGGCCCACCCCTCGTTGTGTCAAGCCTTTTGTCTAGGCGCTATGCTATGGAGCATAAAGCCTTTTGCCTTAGGTGCTACACATCGACTTAGAGAATTTCCAGCTTGCCCTGGCCCTCATATGCTCTCTGTTGCTCTCTGGCTCCGGCAATAGGCAAACACTAAGTCCTAGAGTAGTGCCTATGCGTTGGGCGCTATCCAACACATCGCAACGTCTTCCCCTTAGGCGCTATAATAATGAAGACAGTGACAAGCCCGTGAAAAAGCAGTGACAAGATGGCATCCAGCACGCTGACGCAGAAACGTTAATGTTCCGTGGATCCATCCACATGCAATAAGGCAAAATGACAAACGAGCTCCATGACCAAGGCTTGAGTGAATGATACGAGTAGATAATTGTACTCGTAGCAGTAAATGAGGAATTGATGCTCCGCTGCACAGCAAGTGAAAGGGGTCTTGGAAATGGGCAGCGACAACAACAACAAGCTCACCACATACCTCATCATCTCATATCTTATTTCCTTCGCTCCGCACGGCTAGCCTAAAATCGCACCCAGGCAGCTGCACTGCACCCAGTTCAAATCAACATTTCGGTTACCACAAACCAATCAATCAATCAACCGGCTCGTGCCAGGTGCGCAACGGTGAATGACCTTCTGCCCACCGGTCACTGTTATAGCGATACCAACAGCGTTCCGCCCACCGACCAGTGTTACAACCATTGTTCAAGAATTCACCCGATTAATTAGTTAACGGGCCAGTTAATGGCTACTCGTAGCATAGCCGAATCAAATAACACATATTTGTCGCGTTATTAACTTGTCAGGCCGATTAATTGGCCAGTTAGACCGACTAATCAATTGTCATGCCGATTAATCTCTGCTGGCCCATTAACGGGTGGACAAACAAAGCCCAAAATTTTGGCCCATAACACCTTCCAGCTCCATGCCGCTCCTTAATAGATATAATTAATAATTTTACTTTCTCTCTATGCTTTTCATATGTGTATGGCAGCATATTTTGCTATACTACATAGCTGGGAGCATGAGAGTATGGTATAATACATTAAAAAATTTAGATATATGTTGGCAAGTTTCTATTCAATCTACCGATTAATGGCCGGCCGATTAATCCAGTTAATAGGTCGATTCACCGATTAATCGCTACTCTAAACTGACTGAGCAGCTATCAGTTAATGATTTCTTGAACTTTTACAGCGATACCAAAGATCTCGCCACGGCACATCGGCTGGCAAGCACAAAGAGAGGTGAACTTCCAGGGTCCAAGTGAGGTGTGCTATCGTTACCTTCCAGACGGTGGCTGCATAAGTAAAAAGCAGAGTGAATTGATCGGCGGCCTTGCAGGGAACCTCTGTGTGTACAAATCAGGATAAGTATCTTGTCACCGCCTTTTGACAGGCTTGTTATTACCTTCATTATTATAGCACCTAAGAGGAAGGCACTATGATTTGTTGGATAGTGTCTGATGCATATGCGCTACTCTAAGACTTAGTGTTTGCTCGTTGCCGGAGCCAGAGAGCAACAAAAGAGCATACGAGGGTTGTGGCAAGCTGAAAATTCTCTAAGTCAACGTGTAGCACCTTAGGCAAAGGCTTTATGGGTTGGACCATGCGCCATGGCTGCCACAAACATTTTGCAAAACTTTTTTTTACTATTGAATGATTATAATATATTTCCTACATCCCACAATATATTCATATTAGGTCCTTTTAATGTCAAACGATATAAACTTTGATAAATTTTCAAAAAAAGAAAATTTAGAATACTAAATCTTTATCATTAGATTCATCGTGAAATATATTTACATATGATGTATATTTGGTACTCCCTCTGCTCACAAGAACTCTCTATTTTTCTATACACACCGCTTCATATTTTTATGTCTAATATTGATAATTAATTTTACCAATAAAATATGAGTTATATGCCACAAAAAGTATACCATTGGATGCATATTTCAAACAACTTTTCGATGATATATTGTAAATGACATATAGCCCATATTTTATTGACCAAAATTATAAGTCAAAGTTTAACACAAAAAACAAAGTGACCTTGTATACAAAATTGAAGGGAGTATAACATGTTTGGGATATTTCAATATGGAGTGCTTACAACTGAAATGAGTGAAAACATGTTTTATATACACCCCATTCTGAAAAAAGCTAGAACATCTTATATTTGTGGATGGATGATGACCCACAAGTACATGGGATCTATCACAGTCCTTTCGATAAGTAAGAGTGTCGAACCCAACGAGGAGCAGAAGGAAATGATAACCATTTTCAGTAAGGTATTCTCTGCAAGCACTGAAATTATCGGTAACAGATAGTTTTGTGATAAGGTAATTTGTAACGGGTAACAAGTAATAAAAGTAAATAAGGTGCAGCAAGATGGCCCAATCCTTTTTTAGCAAAGGACAAGCCTGGACAAATTCTTATATAAAGGAAAGCGCTCCCGAGGACACATGGGAATTATCGTCAAGCTAGTTTTCATCATGTTCACATGATTCGCGTTCGGTACTCTGATAATTTGATATGTGGGTGGACCGGTGCTTGGATACTGCCCTTCCTTGGACAAGCATCCCACTTATGATTAACCCCTCTTGCAAGCATCTGCAACTACAAAATAAGTATTAAGGTAAACCTAATCATAACATGAAACATATGGATCCAAATCAGCCCCTTACGAAGCAACTCATAAACTAGGGTTTAAGATTCTGTCACTCTAGCAACCCATCATCTATTTATTACATCCCAATGCCTTCCTCTAGGCCCAAACAATGGTGAAGTGTCATGTAGTCAATGTTCACATGACACCACTAGAGGAAAGACAACATACATGTCATCAAAATATCGAACGAATACCAAATTCACATGACTACTTATAGCGAGACTTCTCCCATGTCCCCAGGAACGAACGTAACTACTCACAAATCATATTCATGTTCATAATCAGAGGGGTATTAATATGCATAAAGGATCTGAACATATGATCTTCCACCAAATAAACCAACTAGCATCAACTACAAGGAGTAATCAACACTACTAGCAACCCACAGGTACCAATCTGAGGTTTTAAGACAAAGATTGGATACAAGAGATGAACTAGGGTTTGAGAGGAGATGATGCTGGTGAAGATGTTGATGGAGATTGACCTCCTCCCAATGAGAGGATCGATGATGACGACGGTGGTGATGATTTCCCCCTCCCAGAGGGAAGTTTCCCCGGTAGAACAGCTCCGCCGGAGCCCTAGATTGGTTCCGCCTCGTGGCGGCGGAGTTTTGTCCCGTAAACTTTGCTTATGATTTTTTCTCGGATGAAAGACCTCATATAGCAGAAGATGGGCGACGGAGGCCTGCCAGGGGGCCCACGAGGCAGGGGGCGCGCCCAAGGGGTAGGGCGCGCCCCCACCCTTGTGGATGGTGGGTGGCCCCCCTCTGGTACTCCCTTCGCCCAATATTTTTTATATATTCTGAAACATGCTCCCGTGAAGTTTCAGGACTTTTGAAGTTGTGCAGAATAGGTCTCTAATATTTGCTCCTTTTCCAGCCTAGAATTCCAGCTGCCGGCATTCCCCCTCTTCATGTAAACCTTGCAAAATAAGAGAGAATAGGCATAAGTATTTGACATAATGTGTAATAACAGTCCATAATGCAATAAATATCGATATAAAAGCATGATGCAAAATGGACGTATCAACTCCCCCAAGCTTAGACCTCGCTTGTCCTCAAGCGGAAGCCAAAATCGAAAAATATGTCCACATGTTTAGAGATAGCGGTGTCGATAAAATAAAATACGGACATGAGGGCATCATGATCATTCTTAGAACAGCAATATATATATATATATATTGTCATATGATCTCTTATGCTAAAGTAACAATTCATTCACAGTTTCAAGTATGAATCATAAACTTCATTGAAAACTAACAAACTCAACACTAATAAACCATACATATTTAGGGAGCAATTTTTATTGCTTGCAACAATGACAACTTACTTGAAGGATCTTACTCAATCCATGGGTAGGTATGGTGGACTCTCATGGCAAAACTGAGTTTAAGGATATTTGGAAGCACAAGTAATATCTCTACTTGGTGCAAAGAATTTGGCTAGCATGAGAGGGAAAGGCAAGCTTAATATGTTGGATGATCCATGACAATATAATCTATTTCGGATGTAAGAAAACATAACCCATTATGTTGTCTTCCTTGTCCAACACCAACTCTTTAGCATGTCATATTTTAATGAGTGCTCACAATCATAAAAGATGTCCAAGATAGTATATTTATATGTGAAGACCTCTCTTTCTTTATTACTTCCTATTAATTGCAACGATGACCAAAACTATGTTTGTCAACTCTCAACAACTTTTATTCATCATACTTTTTATATGTGAAGTCATTACTCTCCATAAGATCCATATGATCTCTTTAATTCTTTTTATTTTTTCTCTTCTTTTTTATTTTTTTATTTTTATTCCCTCAAGATCATAGCAAGATGGCAAAGCCCTTGACTCGACACTAATCTTTATTATATAGCTCATGGACTCTGTTACATAGAAGGATCATAAAGCAAAACTCAAAACTAGATCATACTAAAAAATTTTTCTACTAGATCAAGATATTACCAAAAGGATCGAACTAAGAAAAAGGGTAACGATAGGAGTGTGATGGTCATACGATACCGGGGCACCTCCCCCAAGCTTGGCAGTTGCCAAGGGGAGTGTCCATTGTGATGGCCTGGCTTATTAGGGATGATAGACTACTCATATCAATAAGGAATTCCTTCTTTTCCGGGAGCCCATTCTAAAAGAACTCCAAAGTTAAGCGTGCTCAGCTTGGAGTAGTGTTAGGATGGGTGACCGACCAGGAAGTTGCTTCCGGGTGCGCATGAGTGAGGACAAAGTGCGCAGAAAAGACTAGTATTGATCTGTGGGGCCAGTCTAGATCCTGCCAGGAGTAACGACGACCAGCGGGTGTGTCCAGGGCATTACAAGTTAGTATTAGAGCCGACCCTCGTGGTTACACGGATGGTTGCAGACAGGTGCGCGGTCATGTTGTTCATGACGTTTGTGACCCGTCGTGGCACCCGACACGACACATGTACCGAACTGGATGCACAGACGTATGTGCCAAGAGGGAACGTTCCTGTGGCCCGACGAGGACGTCGGTTCCTCTGAGTGGGGGTGTATGTGATGGCCTGGCTTATTAGGGATGATAGACTACTCATATCAATAAGAAATTCCTTCTTTTCCGGGAGCCCATTCTGACAGAACTCCAAAGTTAAGCGTGCTCAGCTTGGATTAGTGTCAGGATGGGTGACCAACCGGGAAGTTGCTCCCGGGTGCGCACGAGTGAGGACAAAGTGCGCAAAAAAGACTAGCATTGATCTGTGGGGCCAGTCTAGATCCCGCCAGGAGTAACGACCACTGGCGGGTGTGTCCGGGGCGTTACATCCATACTAGATACTCAGTTCCTCTTTGTTGGTGGAGAAGATGATGGCAATGATGGATAGTCACACATCGAGCGTAGGAGATCCTCCAATTTGCGGATGATGCCCTTGAGTGCGATGATATGTTCCTTGCTACCTCTTGAGCACTGCGTTGGTTTTCCCTTGAAGAGGAAAGGGTGGTGTAGTAGAGCAGCACAAGTATTTCCCACAGTTTTTGAGAACCAAGGTATCAATCCAGTAGGAGACCACGCGCGAGTCACCTCGTACCTACACAAACAAATAAGAACCTCGCAACCAACGTCATAAAGGTGTTGTCAATCCCTTCACGGCCACTTGCAAGAGTGATATCTGATAGAGATGATAATAAGATAAATATTTTTGGTATTTTTATGATATAGATTGAAAGTAAAAGATAGCAAAATAAAGTAGATTGGAAACTTGTATGATGGAAAATAGACCCGGGGCCATAGGTTTCACTAGTGGCTTCTCTCAAGATAGCATAGGTATTACGGTGGGTAAACAAATTACTGTCGAGCAATTGATAGAAAAGCGAATAATTATGAGAATATCTAGGGCTGATCATGTATATAGGCATCACGTCCGAGACAAGTAGACCGAAACGATTCTGCATCTACTACTATTACTCCACACATCGACCGCTATCCAGCATGCATCTAGAGTATTAAGTTCATAAGAACAGAGTAACGCCTTAAGCAAGATGACATGATGTAGAGGGATAAACTCATGCAATATGATATAAACCCCATCTTTTTATCCTCGATGGCAACAATACAATACGTGTCGGTTCCCTTTCTGTCACTGGGATCGAGCACCGCAAGATTGAACCCAAAGCTAAGCACTTCTCCCATTGCAAGAAAGATCAATCTAGTAGGCCAAACCAAACTGATAATTCGAAGAGACTTGCAAAGATAACCCAATCATACATAATAGAATTCAGAGAAGATTCAAATTTTGTTCATAGATAAACTTGATCATAAACCCACAATTCATCGGATCTCGACAAACACACCGCAAAAGAAGATTACATCGAATAGATCTCCGAGAGAATCGAGGAGAACTTTGTATTGAGATCCAAAGAGAGAGAAGAAGCCATCTAGCTACTAGCTATGGACCCGAAGGTCTGAAGTAAACTACTCACACATCATCGGAGGGGCCATGGAGTTGATGTAAAGGCCCTCCGTGATCAATGCCCCCTCTGGCGGAGCTCCAGAAAAGGCCCCGAGATGGGATATCTTGGGTATAGAAAGTTGCGGCGGTGGAATTAGGTTTTCGTGGTGCTCTTGGATGTTTGCGGAGTATATGGATATATATTGGAGGAAGAAGTAGGTCGGTGGAGCAACGAGGGGCCCACGAGGGTGGAGGGCGCGCCTAGGGGGTGGGCGCGCCCCCTGCCTCGTGGCCTCCTTGATTGATTCTTGACGTCCACTCCAAGTCTCCTGGATCACGTTTGTTCCAAAAATAACGCTCCCGAAGGTTTCATTCCGTTTGGACTCCGTTTGATATTCCTTTTCGGCGAAACTCTAAAATAGGCAAAAAAACAACAATTTGGGCTGGGCCTCCGGTTAATAGGTTAGTCCCAAAAATAATATAAAAGTGTGAAAATAGGTCCATTAATATCCAAAATAGATAATATAATAGCATGGAGCAATCAAAAATTATAGATACATTGGAGACGTATCAGCATCCCCAAGCTTAATTCATGCTCGTCCTCGAGTAGGTAAATGATAAAAACAGAATTTTTGATGTGGGATGCTTCCTAAAATATTTCTCAATGTAATTTTTCTTTAATGTGGCATGAATGTTCATATCCGAAAGATTCAAGATAATAATTTAATATTGACATAGAAATAATAATACTTCAAGTATACTAACTAAGCAATCATGTCTTCTCAAAATAACATGGCCAAAGAAAGTTATCCCTACAAAATCATATAGTTTGGCTATGCTCTATCTTCATCACACAAAGTATTAAATCATGCACAACCCTGATGACAAGCCAAGCAATTGTTTCATACTTTTGATGTTCTCAAACTTTTTCAATCTTCACGCAATATATGAGCGTGAGCCATGGATATAGCACTATGGTGGAATAGAATGGTGGTTGTGGAGAAGACAAAAAGGGAGAGGACAGTCTCACATCAACTAGGCGTATCAACGGATGTGAGTGAGTAGGGATTGCCATGCAACGGATGCACTAGAGCTATAAGTGTATGAAAGCTCAACAAAAGAAACTAAGTGGGTGTGCATCCAACTTGCTTGCTCACGAAGAACTAGGGCAATTTGAGGAAGCCCATCATTGGAATATACAAGCCAAGTTCTATAATGTAAAATTCCCACTAGTTTATGAAAGTGACAACATAAGAGACTCTCTATCATGAAGATCATGGTGCTACTTTGAAGTACAAGTGTGGAAAAAGGATAGTAACATTGTCCCTTCTCTCTTTTTCTCTCATTTCATTTTTTTATTTGGGCCTTCTTTCTTTTTTCTCTTTTCTTTTTTTTTATTTTTCGTCCGGAGTCTCATCCCGACTTGTGGGGGAATCATAGTCTCTATCATCCTTTCCTCACTGGGACATTGCTCTAATAATGATGATCATCACACTTCTTTTTACTAACAACTCAAGAATTACAACTCAATACTTAGAACAAAATATGACTCTATGTGAATGCCTCCGGCAGTGTACTGGGATATGCAATGAATCAAGAGTGACATGTATGAAAAAAAATTATGAACGGTGGCTTTGCCACAAATACGATGTCAACTACATGATCATGCAAAGCAATATGACAATGATGAAGCATGTCATAATAACGGAACAGTGGAAAGTTGCATGGCAATATATCTCAGAATGGCTGTGGAAATGCCATAATAGGTAGGTATGGTGGCTGTTTTGAGGAAGGTATATGGTGGGTTTATGGTACCAGTGAAAGTTGTGCGGTACTAGAGAGGCTAGCAATTGTGGAAGGGTGAGGGTGCGTATAATCCATGGACTCAACATTAGTCTTAAAGAACTCACATACTTATTACAAAAATCTACTAGTTATCGAAACAAAGTACTACGTGCATGCTCCTAGGGGGATAGATTGGTAGGAAAAGACCATCGCCCGTCCCCGACCGCCACTCATAAGGAAGGCAATCAATAAATAAATCATGCTCCGACTTCATCACATAACGGTTCACCATACGTGCATGCTACGGGAATCACAAACTTCAACATAAGTATTTCTCAAATTCACAACTACTCAACTAGCATGACTCTGATATCACCATCTCCATATCTCAAAACAATCACCAAGTATCAAACTTCTCTTAGTATTCAATGCACTTATATGAAAGTTTTTATTATGCCTAAAAGAAAATTGCCATGTTGTTCTAAAGGACTCTCAAAATGATATAAGTGAAGCATGAGAGATCAATTATTTCTATAAAATAGAACCACCACCGTGCTCTAAAAGATATAAGTGAAGCACTAGAGCAAAAACTATATAGCTCAAAAGATATAAGTGAAGCACATAGAGTATTCTAATAAATTCTAATTCATCATGTGTGTCTTTGTGTACAGAAAGGATGATTGTGGTAAACTAAAAAGCAAAGACTCAAATCATACAAGACGCTCCAAGCAAAACACATATCATGTGGTGAATAAAAATATAGCTCCAAGTAAAGTTACCGATGAACGAAGACAAAAGAGGGGATGCCTTCCGGGGCATCCCCAAGCTTAGGCTTTTTGGTGTCCTTGTATTTTACCTTGGGGTGCCATGGGAATCCCCAAGCTTAGGCTCTTGCCACTCCTTGTTCCATAATCCATCGAATCTTTACCCAACTTGAAAACTTCACAACACAAAACTTAACAAGAGAATCTCGTGAGCTCCGTTAGCGAAAGAAAACAAAACACCACTTCAAGGTACTGTAATGAACTCATTATTTATTTATATTGGTGTTAAACCTACTGTATTCCAACTTCTCTATGATTTATAAACTCTTTTACTAGCCATAGATTCATCAAAATAAGCAAACAACACATGAAAAACAGAATCTGTCAAAAACAGAACAGTCTGTAGTAATCTGTAACTAACGCAAACTTTTGGAACCCCAAAAATTATAAAATAAATTTCTGGACGTGAGGAATTTATCTATTAATAATCTTCAAAAATAATTAACTAAATAGCACTCTCCAATAAAATATGGCAGCAATTCTCGTGAGCGCTAAAGTTTCTGTTTTTTACAGCAAGATCAAAAAGACTTTCCCCAAGTCTTCCCAACGGTTCTACTTGGCACAAACACTTATTAAACACAAAAAACACAACCAAAATATAGGATAGATAATTTTTTTTATTACTAAACAGGAGTAAAAAGCAAGGAATAAAAATAAAATTGGGTTGCCTCCCAACAAGCGCTATCGTTTAACGCCCTTAGCTAGGCATAAAAGCGAGGATAGGTCTAGGTATTGCCATCTTTGGTAGGCAATCCATAAGTGGCTCTCATAATAGATTCATATGGTAATTTAAATTTATTTCTAATATTCCCTTCCTTCATATCAATAATTGCACCAATCGTTCTAAGGAAAGGTCTACCAAGAATAATAGGACATGAAGGATTGCAATCTATATCAAGAACAATGAAATCTACGGGCACATAATTCCTATTTGCAACAATAAGAACATCATTAATCTTTCCCATATGTTTCTTAATAGTGGAATCCACAAGGTGCAAGTTTAGAGAACAATCATCAAATTCACGGAAACCTAGAAAATCACACAAAGTTTTTGGAATCATGGAAACACTAGCACCCAAATCACACAAAGCATAACATTCATGATCTTTAATTTTAATTTTAATTGTAGGTTCCCACTCATCATAAAGTTTTCTAGAGATAGAAACTTCCAACTCAAGTTTTTCTTCATAAGATTGCATCAAAGCATCAAAGATATGTTTAGTAAAAGCTTTATTTTGACTATAAGCATGAGGAGAATTTAGCATGGATTGAAACAAGGAAATACAATCTATCAAAGAGAAATTATCATAATTAAATTCCTTGAAATCCAAGATAGTGGGTTCGTTGCTATTTAAAGTTTTGACCTCATCAATCCCACTTTTAACAATTTTTGCATCAAGATCTAAAAACTCCGAATTTTTGGGACGCCTTATAACTGAAGTTGACTCATCTCCAATCCCATCATTATCAAGATTCATATTGCAAAACAAATATTTAATAGGGGACACATCAATAACTTTTAGATCTTCATCCTTATTATCATGAAAACTAGAAGAACACGCTTTTACAAAGCAATCTTTCTTAGCACGCATCCTAGCGGTTCTTTCTTTGCACTCATCAATGGAAATTCTCATGGCCTTGAGAGACTCATTGATATCATGCTTAGGTGGAATAGTTCTAATTTTCAAAGAATCAACATCAAGAGAAATTCTATCCACGTTCCTAGCCAACTCATCAATCTTAAGCAATTTTTCTTCAATCAAAGCATTGAAATTCTTTTGCGAAGTAATAAATTATTTAATACTAGATTCAAAATCAGAGGGCATCTTATTATAATTTTCATAAGAATTGTTGTAGGAATTACCATAATTATTAGAGGAATTACTAGGAAACGGCCTAGAATTAAAATTACCTCTATACGCGTTGTTACAAAAATTGTTCCTACCAACAAAATTCACATCCATAGATTCATTATTATTCTCAATCAAAGTAGACAAAGGCATATCATTAGGATCAGTAGGATCACTCTTATTAGCAAACAATTTCATAAGTTCATCCATCTTTCCACTCAAAACATTAATCTCTTCAATTGCATGCACCTTTTTACTACTAGATCTTTCAGTGTGCCATTGAGAATAATTAACCATAATATTATCTAGGAGTTTGGTAGCTTCTCCTAAAGTGATTTCCATAAAAGTGGCTCCCATGGCCGAATCTAAAAGATTTCTAGAAGCAAAATTCAATCCGGCATAAATTTTTGTACAATCATCCATAAATTCAAACCATGTGGTGGGGAATTACGTATCATTGATTTCATCCTCTCCCAAGCTTGTGCAACATGTTCATGATCAAGTTGCTTAAAATTCATAATATCATTTCTAAGAGAGATGATATTAGCGGGAGGAAAATACTTAGAGATAAAAGCATCTTTGCACTTATTCCATGAATCAATACTATTTTTAGGCAAAGACGAAAACCAAGCTTTAGCACGATCTCTCAGCGAAAACAGAAATAGCTTAAGTTTAACAATATCGTTGTCCACATCTTTCTTCTTTTGCATATCACACAAATCAACAAAGTTGTTTAGATGGGTAGCTGCATCTTCACTAGGAAGGCCAGAAAACGGATCTTTCATGACAAGATTCAGCAAAGCAGTATTAATATCACAAGATTCAACATCGGTAAGAGGATCAATCGGAGTGCTAATAAAATCATTATTGTTGTTATTGGCAAAGTCACACAAGTATTATCTTGATCCATCGTGACAAGCAAGCAATCCAACACACAAGCAAACACGAAACATGCAAAAGAGGCAAATTGAAAAAGAGAAGGGGAACAGAAAGAGAGGGCGAAAGGAAAAGACGGCAAATAAAATGGCAAGGGTGAAGTGGGGGAGAGGAAAACAAGAGGGAAATGGAAAATAATGTAATGTGAAGGATAAGAGTTCTGATGGGTACCTGGTATGTCTTGACTTGGCGTAGATCTCCCTGGTAACGGCGCCAGAAATCGCACGTTGGCGGGAGATCGAATCTTGACTTGACTTTGCATAAGCCTCCCCGGCAACGGCGCCAGAAATCCTTCTTGCTACCTCTTGAGCACTGCATTGGTTTTCCCTTGAAGAGGAAAGGGTGGTGCAGTAGAGCAGCGTAAGTATTTCCCTCAGTTTTTGAGAACCAAGGTATCAATCCAGTAGGATACCACACGCGAGTCACCTCGTACCTACACAAACAAATAAGAACCTCGCAACCAACACGATAAAGGGGTTGTCAATCCCTTCACGGCCACTTGCAAGAGTGAGATCTAATAGAGATGATAATAATATAAATATTTTTGGTATTTTTATGATATAGATTGAAAGTAAAATATAGCAAAATAAAGTAGATTGGAAACTTGTATGATCGAAAATAGACCCGGGGGCCATAGGTTTCACTAGTGGCTTCTCTCAAGATAGCATAAGTATTACGGTGGGTAAACAAATTACTGTCGAGCAATTGATAGAAAATCAAATAATTATGAGAATATCTAGGTATGATCATGTATATAGGCATTGCGTCCGAGACAAGTAGTCCCACACGATTCTGCATCTACTACAATTACTCCACACATCGACCGCTATCCAGCATGCATATAGAGTATTAAGTTCACAAGAACAGAGTAACGCCTTAAGCAAGATGACATGAAGTAGAGGGATAAACTCATGCAATATTATATAAACCCCATCTTTTTATCCTCGATGGCAACAATACAATACGTGTCGATTCCCTTTCTGTCACTCGGATCGAGCACCGCAAGATTGAACCCAAAGCTAAGCACTTCTCCCATTGCAAGAAAGATCAATCTAGTAGGCCAAACCAAACTGATAATTCAAAGAGACTTGCAAAGATAAACCAATCGTACATAAAAGAATTCAGAGAAGATTCAAATATTGTTCATAGATAAACTTGGTCATAAACCCACAATTCATCAGATCTCGACAAACACACTGCAAAAGAAGATTACATCGAATAGATCTCCGAGAGAATCGAGGAGAACTTTGTATTGAGATCCAAAGAGAGAGAAGAAGCCATCTAGCTACTAGCTACTAGCTATGGACCCGAAGGTCTGAAGTAAACTACTCACACATCATCGGAGGGGCCATGGAGTTGATGTAGAGGCCCTCCGTGATCAATGCCCCCTCCGGCGGAGCTCCGGAAAATGTCCCAAGATGGGATCTCTTGGGTATAGAAAGTTGCGGCGGTGGAATTAGGTTTTCGTGGTGCTCCTAGATGTTTGCGGGGTATATGGATATATATATATAGGAGGAAGAAGTAGGTCGGTGGAGCAACGAGGGCCCCACGAGGTTGGAGGGCGCGCCCAGGGGGGTGGGCGTGCCCCCCTGCCTCGTGGCCTCCTCGATTGATTCTTGACGTCCACTCCAAGTCTCCTTGATCACGTTTGTTCCAAAAATAACTCTCCCAAAGGTTTCATTCCGTTTGCACTCCGTTTGATATTCCTTTTCGGCGAAACTCTAAAATAGGCAAAAAAACAGCAATTTGGGTTGGGCCTCGGGTTAATAGATTAGTCCCCAAAATAATATAAAAGTGTAAAAATAAGCCCATTAACATCCAAAATAGAGAATATAATAGCATGGAGCAATCAAAAATTATAGATACGTTGGAGACGTATCATTCCTTCAACAAAATATTTTCACTTGTGAGATACTTGTTCTGAATGCGAGCTAACTCAATCATCTTGAAAGCTTCAATCTTCGTTGGGGTAAGGAGATTTTGATGAGGTTGAAGGATATCTTCGTCTTCTACTGCTGGAACTTGATCTCCCATGGCCTTCTTGATCCCATCATCCTTGTTGATCTCCCGGGGTTCTTCTCTCTTCATCTCTATCTTTATTAGCCAAGCATCGTTGCCCTTATTGTTGGAGGAAGGATACGACATGATGCCTGGCCTTGACAACCTTGGCAGAAAACAGCTCGAAACAAAAACATGAGATATTTGCGTGGTACGGTGGTTAAAACCTTCGGGAGATTATATAATGAATTTTTACCGACCAAAAGAAGTATCGTGCAAGAAAACGGAGTCCGGAGAGCACACGAGGTGCCCACGAGGCAAGGGGCGCACCCAGGGGTTACAGCGTGCCCTCCACCCTCGTGGACGTCTCGTGTCCTTCCCGGACTACTTCTTATTTTCCTATTTTCTTAAATATTCCAAAATGGAGAAAAATTGCTATTATAACTATTTTGGAGTCGGTTTACTTACCGTACCTCATACCTATTGCTTTTCGAAGTCTGAAACGTTCTGTAAAGTGTCCATTATGTATTCCTCCGGGGTTACTGTCGGTGTCAAAACCAGCGGATCTCGGGTAGGGGGTCCCGAACTGTGCTTCTAGGATCGATGGTAACAGGAGACGGGGGACACGATGTTTACCCAGGTTCGGGCCCTCTCTATGGAGGTAATACCCTACTTCCTGCTTGATTGATCTTGATGAATATGAGTATTACAAGAGTTGATCTACCACGAGATCATAATGGCTAAACCCTAGAAGTCTAGCCTATATGGGTATGTTAATGAGTATATGTTGTGTCCTTTCCGGACTATCCCCTTCGGTTTATATAGACACCGAGGGGATCTAGGGTTTACATGGAGTCGGTTACATAAGAAGGAATCTTCGGTCACCAAGCTTGCCTTCCATGCCAAGTAGAGTCCAATCCGGACACGGTGCAGTCTTCGGCCTTCATGTCTTCACAGCCCATCAGTCCGGCCCATGGATAACAGGCCGGACGCCCGAGGACCCCTTAGTCCTGGACTCCCTCAATAGCCCCTGAACCAGGCTTTCAATGACAAGGAGTCCGGCGTGCAGATTGTCTTCGGAATTGCAAGGCGGGTTCCCCTTTCTCCGAACTCCAAGATAGTCTTCGGATGCAATGATAGTATCTTGAACTGTTACGCACACCATACACAACCGCAGAGAGAATATAATATTTGCACGAATCTAATCTGTTGACATCTTTTTTCCAACACGACATCACGTCTGTCCGGTTATAATTTCGAACCATTTTTCTTCTGCCATTCCATGCTTTGAGACGCGGTTGCTATCGGCACGTCTTGTCGAAACAGAGATCGTGCCCCCTTATTGCGGGATTCTCATCAATGTGGGCATGGGTAACTCAACCGTGTCATTTATACAGCCCTAGGGAACATGCAAATCCTAAGGCGAGTGAGGAGGCATTTAATATTTGCTGCCTTTATAAGGGGATGAGGATTCCCTCTTCCTCTCCTCACGCTCTCTCTCCATCTCTGCCTTTCTGTTCTCAAGCTCCTGCGCCCAAGTTCTCATCTCCTTTCCACTCAAGCAACCATGTCCGGATCTGGTGGTCAGGGCAAGTGGATGGTCTCCTCTGTCAAGGAGGAGGACATTACTAAGCTCCCACTACAAAAAAATACACTTCCGTGATGATACGTGTTTGTCACAGTAGGTCGCTTTTTTTGTCATGCATGTACATCCATGACAAATTTATGACAGAATCAAGATAGTCATACATGTGCTATCATAGAAGTGTTCCATGACATTACCAAAATTATCATCACGGAAGTGTCCACTTCCATGACGATAAATCACGCGTCACAGAAGTGCTTTCGTCAAGGGTGACCGACACGTGGCATCCACCGTAACGGAATGCCGTTAAGCTATCGGGTCGGGTTTTAGATCCGATAACCCGTTAACAACACCGACCAATGGGGATTTTCCACGTGTAAAATCATCATTGGCTAGAGGAAACACGTGTCGACTCATCGTTGGGACAGATGTCATCCACTCATTGGACATGAGACGCCTATGATAGGTCGACACGTGGCACGACCCAACAGTGGCCCATTCCGGTGAAAAAGGCCGACCCAGTAAAAATTAGCAGGCCGACCCATATAAGGCCTACTTGTGTCAGGTCCATTTAAGCCCACGGCCCATACGAGATGTGCCAATTCGGCCCGTTAAAGATTTGACACCATTACAGCCCATCGTCGGTTCGAGCCCGTTAACAGCCCGCTATATATTTGGGCTCAATATCGGCCCGATGAGATTTCGGATTGTTAACGGCCATTTAATGGATGGGCCAATTTTCAGGATGTACATCTTTCGGCCTTTTAGCGACCCATTTAAATGTTGGGCTAATTTCCGGCCCGGTGTGTCTTTCAGCCTGTGGCCCATAAATCTGATGGGCCATTTGTAGTCGGACCTGAGTTTCGGCCTTTTAGCGGCCCATTTAAGTGTTGGGCCAATTTCTAGCCCGGTGTCACTTTCAGCCTGTTGACAGCCCATAAATCAGTTGGGCCCATTGTAGTCGGACCTGAGTTTTGGCCTTTTAGTGACCCATTTAAGTGTTGGGCCAATTCCCGGCCCTGTGTGCCTTTCGGCCTGTTAACGGACCATAAATGAGTTGGGCCATTTGTAGTCGGACCTTAGTTTTGGCCTCTTAACGGCCCATGCCCTTCATGGTCCAATACCAGCCCGGTTTCTCTTTCGGCCTGCTAAAGGCCCACAACATAGTTGGGCCGTTTACAATACAACCTGACTTTTGGCCTCTTAGCGGCCCATGCTCTTCATGGTCCAATACAAGCCCGCTGTCTCTTTCGGCCTGCTAAAGGCCTACAGTATAGTTGGGCCATATGTAGCCCAAACTTAGTAACGGCCTGTTAACGGCCTGTGAAATAAATTGGGGCCACCTGTTGCCCACTTCGATGTCGGCCTGCTAACGACCCGGGAGGTAAGAGGGACGACCATTAACTTTCGACCTAGTAACGGCCCATTAACTTAATGGGCCCACTAAAGTTCGTTCATGTCTTTAGGCCAAATTAGATAATTTGAGCCCATTACGACAAGCAAAGGTACGGCATACAGGGAATAACGTTGCACATCCAGAATATATTATGGAAATTACATCCACTGGGCAATCAAAGATTGATGCCAGTGCAAATAAATGAGCAGAACCTAACCATCTACAACGTCACAATCTGCAACCTCAGCACAGATGACGCCCATAAGCATGTGGGCAAGTTCTTGCTGCTTTGCCACACTGTCTCTGAAAACATTGATCAGTTGTTGTGTCGCACGACTCTGCACCTCTGATTCATCCACCATTTCCATCATTGCTTCAGCCATTAATTGGTTCACAAACATACATTTATTCCGTCGCATTCGAGATAGAGGATACTGAACAGATTCAGATGGCAATTTTGGCAGGCTTGTATTATTGATAGTGGAGAGTGTCTTGACCACTGCATCATAACATAAATTAGGACGGGAACCAAACAGATTAATCATGAGTTATTGCCATATTACCTGGGCTAGATTTACTGGAAAGAAACAATGGGGTTGCCTTGCTGTTTTCAGAGTTTGTCTTCTTATCTTCAGCAGCCTGCACAAAATTAACACACTAGCATTGCTATCATTGGCCAAGTCAGACAATAGGAAAGCAAGATTGACACAACGAACGTTTGGGCAACTAGCCTACACCAAACTAACACAATATGGCACAGCTATCATCAGCCAGGTAAGGTAATACGAAAGCAACATTGACACAATGAATGAATGGGCAACCAGAGAAGCACTACAATTCAGTAATGTGCGTGATATGAGATAGCACATTCATGCAGCTCAGTACGCAAAACTACCAGGCAGTTTTCCTTACAAAAATCAACATTGGCGCCTTTAACATTTTGCTACAACTAATTTTAGATCAGATAAAGGTTAGATTCAGGCCGATTAACAAAATACATGCTGATGCAAAAATATAGTGATATACAACAGGTACTTACATCAGCACTGGAGCATAGAGAATTGCCGCAAGATATTTTCCTCTAATACGATCCCAATGGAGTAAGTCTTGTATCGTTTAACCTTATTTTCTAAAAGAGAGACGGGTAAGAAACATGTAGAAAATATGATCAGAATGCTATAAAATTTCATGATGCGAGGATACGCACATGCTTCTTAGAATGGACTTGACATTCTTTTGCTAGACTGGAGCGGACTAGTTCTTTGGCCACTGGAATCTGCTTATTATCAGTGGGAGTTGGGTTTCTTTGTGCTGGAGCAGTATCTATGAAAAATGGAGTTGGTTTATTATCTCCTGGCGTTTGGATCTTTTGCAAAGACCTGGTTTGTAACCCTTCAGATTCTAACATAGCCATCTTCCCCTTGCATGCCTTATATAGAAGAATGGTGATTCAGTTATAAAACATGCTACAACAGAGATGGAATAGGTACTGAAGAATAGAAAGGCATGACATACTGACATGTATTCCCTCCATCCAGAAATAAATGGATGGGTCTAGGCGTATTTTAGTTCTAGATACATCCAGTTTTATCCATTTCTGCGACACTTAATCCGGACGGAGGGAGTATGGTGTAAGAGCTAGGGATACGACAGGACAACACAGCAAAAAACACTAGTTGAATGTAAAACTGTATGCTAGCAGAATACATAGAGAAATAACTAAGGCAACATACACGTGTATGATTGGGAAAATAAGATGGCATTGCAATAGAGCACTAGAACAACACTTCAATGTAAAAAACATGGTATGGTAGACAGATGAAGTACATACTGATGAATAACAATGCATAAGATATTCAGAAGCATGATGTCCAAATTAAGCAGATGGCATTGCGATACAGTAGAATGACAGTACTTAAATTTGAAAACATGTTATCATGAATGGAATAGGTACTGAAAAACAGGAAGGCATGGCATATTTACATGCATGATCAGCATGCTAAGCACATGTCATTGCAATAGAGTAGATACACTCCAGGACATTATATGCATGTTGTACCCATATCACAGGCCAAGTTAGAGCAAGGACCTTGTGGGGTGAAGAGGATTCATCATCTTTCTGCAAGTCTTCTGAAGAACTGCCTTTACATGTTCCATCATATTGGGTATCATTGACATCAAGTTTATTGGCCTTTACATTGCTGCGTGAGGTTCTTGTGGATATATTAGTGTGTGCAATTATATCTGACATGCATGGACGGCAACTAGTAGTTAGATTTATGTAATGAGTGCCTGTAGGAGACGACATAAATAGTAGGACCGGGGTTAACTAGCAGCAACAGGTCTCATAAACTAAAGGGAGAACATAGATGAAAGCTACAGAATATGTATCGTTTCTACTCGAGATTAACTAGATGGCACACAAAAGTATTAAAGAACAACATAGGAAATACTAGAAGTGGTATAATACTATAATCACTAGCCTGTGGGATAGCATTGGCTGATGGATGATAACTATGGAACAGTGTTACCTAAAGAACAAGTATCTTAGCTGAACTATGGAATAATGTTAACTCCTGAACAAGACCCGTAAGAGATCAGCATGAATATACAGTGAAATGTGATGATCTATTTTCCATGCTTAGATGAATAACAAATCCATAAATGTTGCACACAAGTAAGATGAGGGTAAAACCTATCTGGCTGCCATCCATAGGAGTGAGCATCATGTGCTGACTTGTGGATGGCCCTGCAGTTGTTGTGGCTGTGCATGTCGAGCACGCGCATTCGATGCAGGGAACTGTTGAGTGGGGACTATATCTCCCTTCTGGTGTATGCTTCCCTTGTTGGAGCAGCTGCGGTGAGTCGGAAGACGGTGTGTCTGAAGATGCAGATAATGCATAATGTTAAGAACGACATATCTCTTTGATATGAAGAAATACACTAAGAGATCAACAGCAAGGTACGAGAGTGGTCACACGTCTGTTGACTGAAGACTAAACTGGGGTCACACGATTTTATTTTATTTTGGCACTGTCCGATCTACACCGGATGGCTGGCTGTCTTGTGCCTCCCGACTGACACTGTTCGGAACCTTCCCCGAAGAGCCAGCAACCAACGGCAGATCAGCCTGCCTCCGCCGTCTGTGGCCCCGGCCAAAACCCCGCTCCCCGCCCCACCGCACTGCCGTGGTTGCGCCGCCCCTGGGCCAATCCACAAAGACTCCCCGTCATCCAGATCCGGCAGCGGTAGTACCTTCAACCCACGCAACTCTAAAAGATAGCCATCTAAGTGCTGCTTCCGCGGCGAACTTTGCGGCCCCGCACCCTTACATTAGACACCAGCCAACCGGCAGCCTAGGAGCTCCGCCGCCTCGAGGGGTGCTGCTTCCCATTGCAAATCGATTGGCCCAGTATAAAAATTCAGACAACTGACGCCTAAATAAAGTGATTTGAGATGAGGGTGCGACCTATCTGGCGGCATGGTGAAGTAGGCAGGTCCAGCTGCCGAGTCGGTGAGGCCGGCGCGGTTGCGGTGGCGACCGGCGACAGGGAAAGAGCAATGCCGCGACGGTCGACGGCTACGCCGAAGCAGCGCCAGGACTCTGGACGGATCCGAAGTTGGAGCCGCTCCGGCGCCGTGAACAACAGCGGGGGTGAATCGGCTCCGGTATGGTTCACGCGGCCGTCGTCGAGGCAGCACCAGCAGCACGGAGTAAGAGGCACGCGGCCCAGTGCACGACGGCAAATGAACAACGTCTCCGGCATTAGGGAGGAGGGAGGCTGTGAAATTGGTGCGATGGGGGGCGCCATGGAGGTGGGCTGAGGTTTCGCGGCTCGGGAGAAGGGAGCTTCCAGGGGAGAAGGTGATTTGGCGCCCACGAGGTATGAATGGGGGCGGGTGGGGGAAATTGAGAGGGGAGTGGAACCATGTCTTACGGATGCATTTGTCTGAAATGTGAGGGGGAGTTACAGTTCTACCCTTGCCTATAGGCTTCTCGGCTTGGGTCTGTGTACTGAGGGTTGGGGATAGTACAGTAACTTTGCTTCTCTGGGCTGGAGCGATTTTGGGCGAGGAGGGCGTGTTTTGAACTATAGTGGGCGCGAGCGATTTCGGGTGAGGAGAGCGTGTTTTGAAATAGTGGGCGCGAGCTATTTCGGGCGAGGAGGGCGTGTTTTGCCGACCATGGTTTATGAATTATTCAGCACATGTCATTTCGGCCGAGGAGAAGGCGCGCTTGGATGAAGTTACGAACCTACCCTCGATGTACAACGGGCCAATTGATGCGTGTCCCACATAAGACGGTAATTTCGCGTCTCCCATTTATTTGCTTGGGCGAATTCCACCGAGCAGAGAGGATGTTTAACGGTTCGTTCAAATTTTGGGAGAACGAGCATCCACGTCTACCTTAGCAAGTCGATTCGGACCAACTTTTGAAATATTAGCTTGCCACTTCTTTTTTAGATGGAGAGATGATGCTTAGGAGTAATGTGTTTTTACATGCTCGTTGCTAGCGATTTACTATATGACAAATAGTTGACCCACTCAAAAACGCGGATCAAACCCAAAATGAAATATCTCGATTCAATGAAATAGCTCGTTCAGTAGGTCAAAATAGTGAACTAAATCCAAAATTGAACACCTCAATTGAGTAGCATGTGGTACAGTATTATAGTACTCCATGAACATGTTGAAAGTCAAATTAATGAACTTGTTTGATATACGCATATATCCGTTCATGTGTGGATTGCAGACAACATGTTCTCCAATTTAAATATTTGAATGCAAGTTTATATCGAAACATGGTTTATATCAGTCTTTGATGCATAAAACGCGGCCTCCCCCTCTCCCGGACTCCTGTTCTCTCTCTCTCTCTCTCTCCGACAATCTTCAATTCTGTCGCAGGCATCCGACACAAAAACCTTGTTCGTCCCTCTACCTTTCTCTCCATCTCTCTCTCTCTCTTTGTGTGTGTGTGGGGGGTGTTTCTAGTTCGCATGCATATATACACCATCTATAGGTCTCACTCGCACACTATGTATGATACTCTAGCTAGTCCAAGCTAGATATCTTGGGTGCACTCATCGTACGCACACAGATTCCTTGGCTCTTTGCCTGTAACTCTCTCACGCACCACTATGTCGTCTTGGAGCTCTTCCCCCCCTCTCTCAAACTCTCCATCCACCTGGGTCACACATACACATGCATATCTCACTCGCACTCGATAGGCCCATTTAAAACTCTATCTCTCCCCCTCGTTCTCTCTCCATCTCACATGCGCACACACACAATATCATGCCCAGCTAGCCAAGTATGATGGTCTCTTACTCAATTGTAGGCACACGCAGTCCCCCCTATATGTATATGACTAGCTAATCTTAGTCTCCATCACAAACATGTGCATGGTCTATCTCGATTTCTCCCAGGGCATCTTTCTATCACGCACACACTCCCTCGATCTCCCACCCATATAGTCCTCTCACGATATCGACGGGATCTCTCTATCACAAACACACCCTCTCCCTCCTCATGCGTCCATGCCATCCATGTGTCCCTCTCGACCTTTGTTCCTTGTTGGCCACACCTCTATTGGACATGTGCTACAGGGGTGTCTCTCTTTGTTGCAAACAATCACACACTAGCTATCTTCGTGTATCTCCTCGCCTCGCTTTTCCATCTCAGAGATGCATGCGTGATATGTTCGCATAAGAAACAAAAAAACACACACTCTCTGTCGGGGGACTAATCCACGAACACCTATGGGACCGGCGGACCGAGTCCCTTTCGGTTCGGCGGGGGCGGAGGTCGCACGAAGAGCGGATCAAGGCGAAGCACACGAGCAGTTTACCCAGGTTCGGGCCGCACGGATGCGTAAAACCCTACTCCTGCTTTGTGGTTTGTATTGAGTTCTTGCTCGGGAGCGCGGAGTGCTACAGTACACACCAGCGGCTAACGAGACCGAGCCTGAGTGTTCTCTTTTTTTCCAACCCCCCCTACGTTGCACATGGGCCTCCTTTTATATGCTCAAGGGGTCACCGACAGGTGGCAATGGAGAAAAGGGTAAAAATGGAAAGGTGCTACGGTAGGTACAACTACCTGCTACAGTGTATCATACCTAACCCTGACGGCAGGGGACAAGGGCATTAAATGCCCGTCTGTGTCGCCTAAACAGTGCAAAAGGGACCGTCAGGGACGCCACCGCTCGCCACGATGGCAATCTTGTCAGCGCCGCTTGCCACTGCGCACCGCTGGCTGCACAGCCTCCCGCCACGCACGCCTGGAAGGGTCCCAGAGCGACACGTTGGTGGATGTGCTGGAGCGCGGGCACAGAGTGGTGGCTTGCCGCGGCAAGCGCCTTGCCGCGGTCGTTGTCTTGTCGCGTCCGGGAGCTTATCGCTCACCGGGCCTTGCCGGGATGCGAGGCGCGCCGCGGCAAGTTCCTTGAGATGCCTTGGGTGGCCTTCCCGGCAAGCTCCTCTTGCCGGGGTCTTGTCTCCTTAAGCGCCTTGCCTTGGTTGGCCTTCCCGGCAAGCTCCTCTTGTCGGGGTCTTGTGGTGTCTTGGTTTGGATACTTTGTTCTTGAATGGCTCCAAAGGAACCACGGAGGACCTTGGCAGTCACCCGGCAAGCCTTGCCGCGGGATGCTGCGACTGCCCGTGCACAAGTTCGGGATACTAGGGTACCCCTGCTCTAGTACACCGACAGGAGCCCCCGGGCCTGGGCCATACACGGTGCCGAGCGCTGTTGGGCCAGGCCCAAAACAGGGCACGGGCACGCGCGGCCTAGGTTACGCCGTATCTCTCTCCGTATCCACCGCGCCCTCCCCAAACGGCACGCGTTGAATGCGGCGTCGTGGGAGAGATCATGGGTGGTTTCTTTATTCGGAAATGCGGAACGTCTGCCCCCTCCCTCTTTATAAGTAGGGGAAACAGGGGTAGTTCGTCCATTCGCCCGTTGCTGCTCCAATCTCAAAAATCTCCGCCGCTCCCTCGTCTTCCCAAAGCTGAAAGAGAGCAGCGCTCCGCCCCCCATCGCCACCAGCACCACCAACGCCGTCGACCTCCTCCACCACTTCCGCCATGGCTCCAAAAGCCGACAAGGGGAAGGTCGTGAAGTCGACCGACGCGCAGCGGCTTGCGGCGCTGCGAAAGGAGCGGGCAGTCTCCCCCCCCCAAGCTTGCCGCGAGGGAGCTGAGGGAGAACTACTACCTCTTCTGGTCGACGGAGACACGAGCGCATCCGCGCACGAAGGTACTTCAAGCCGCCGCTTGGAAGAAGGCCCCAAACGGATACCCTTTCTTCGCCTTGTTCTTCTATTGCGGGCTCTGCCCGCCTTTCTGTGAATTCTTCTGCGATATCATGAACACCTACGGGTTCCATCTCCTCGACTTCACCCCCAATGCCGTTCTGACCATGGCAATTTTCGCACATCTCTGCGAAAACTTTGTCGGAGTCCATCCCAACGTAGCCCTCTTTCACCACTTATTTATACCCCTAGTTGAGAGAGGAGAGCCTTTATCCGGCGGAATCGCCTGGATCTCAAGGGCCGGCAAGAAGGAAACTTATCTGGAGGGAGAATTCCGCGGCAAGTGGGAGGAGTGGAGAGCAGACTGGTGCTGGATTGACGAGGAGAACCCGCAGCCATTCACCACCCGGCGCCAAACCCCAGTAGCACGCGGCAGCGATTGGAGTGACGTGGCCCCGGAAGACGACAGGCTGAAGATTGCTGTCACCCGGATCCTACGCCTCAGGCTTGCCGGGCTCATTGTAGGCGCTGTTGGCGCGGATTTTCTTCGCCGTCGCATCGCCCCCCTGCAGGAACGGGGGAGACCCACTTGGGAGTTCAAGAATGCGACAGATATCATGAGGCTGCGGCCGGGCCTCAACTTCAACTTCACAGTTCTAGAGCTCAACGCGATGCTCCAGGAGCTGTTCAAGTACGACCCTCAACACCCCGAAGTTTTCAGGTTGCCGGGGGGGGGGGGGTCATTCCGCTGTGCAACAACTCCGCGTTCGACCGCATCCGTGCAATGATGCCGTTGTGCGACTCGCATGGAATTGTCCCAACTTGGCCAGAGCCTGCAGACGACGTCGTGCAGCAATTCTTCGATGACATGGTAGAAGTGCCGATCCGCTCCGACGAGAAAGATAGCCTCACCCGCGACACCACCGATGCGGAGATGGCACTCATCGCCACTAGGCTAGAAGAGGCGGCGGCAGCCGCAACCGCGGGCGAATTTGGATTCACCATGGAGGAGGCAGAGGCAGCAGAGGCGGCAAGCCGTGCCGATCAAGGGGAGCCTGCCGGCGAGAAAGAGCTTGCCGGGCATAATGTCGAGTCGAGCGAGCCCGCCAAGGATACGAGCGGCTCGCTGGAGATCAACTCGTCTTCCTCCTCATCTTCAGACAGCTCACCGCAAGCAGAGCCTCCATCCGCACCAAGAAGGCGTCTCCGCAAGGTCGGTGACATAGCGGAGCGGCAGGCGAGGCAACAGTCGCCGCGCCGCGTGACACGCTCCACCGCGGCAAGCACTGTTACCGTGGGAGCGCCTCACGCTGCGATGGCAACTGGAGCGGGGCCCTCCCGGACCACCGCTTCTACTCTTGCCGCTTCTCACGCCGAGGCGACAGCCAGAGCAGGGTCGTCTCAGACCGCCGCCACTGCTCCTACCAAGCGGCCAAGGGAAGCTACTCCTCCGCCTCCTCGTGCCGGACGTGAGCCAGACTTCGACTTCTCCATGTTCAGCTCCGACGAGGAAGAAGAAGAAGAGTAAGACTCCCTTGTTGTACTTGTAGTTCTTCAATCCTTGCTGTTTGTCTTGTATCTCATTTGCTTGACTCTGAACTTGTTCCTTTTTAGGACTCTGGCCCAGAGAGCAGCAAAGAGAGCCAAAGTCCCGGTGATTGCCATCGAGGACGAACCTACTGCGACAGCAGGGGGTGCGCCCGAGACAACCTTGCCGGACCCGTCAACTTTTCTATAGAGCAGCTCCCAGCGTAAGTATATGGTTTGCTTTCCGCTGTGAGATGCGCATGGATACTCTGTCTTTGCTGATATCTTACTGCTGGTTTGTGTAGGAGCAGAGCAGCCCCACCAAGAGCCAAGGGAGAATCCCCCGACAAGGGAGAGCTCTCCGGCAAGGGAGGGCTTTCCGGTAAGGGAGAAGTCTCCGGTAAGGGAGGGTTCTCCGGCAAGGGACAGCACCAGCAGCCCCCCGGCGGTGGAGACCACGACTGCAGAACCCGGCACAGGTAATCCTTTCGCTTCAAAACTTTCCTTGGGTTCTTCTTCTTTTGATCTTCTTGGGTTTTTGCTTGACTCTTTTCCCTTTTCCGGCTGTCAGACCCATCTGCTATGGAGCCGATGGAGACCAAGGTTGCCGCCGAAGAAGCGGCCGGTGTTGACGATTCCGCCGGCGCAGAGGCCGCCAAGGCTGCCGCTGCGGCAACTGGCGAGGGGTCTGGCGATCGCACTGACGGCCCTGAGGCTGCAGGAGCGCCAGTCGCTACACCGACCGCCACCCGTCCGCCGCTGCCGCAGCGCCAGGCTCCGAAGAGCCCCAGCCAGGTGTCTACTTGAAGGCTGGCGACGATGTCTTCATCAACCTTCCCTGGGCATCGAGCTCCAGGGCGCCGGTAGAGGGAGAGATCTTCGACGGGGAGGTGCTTGCCTCCGCTGGGCTGACGCTGGTTGACGCGCCGAGCAGCAGCAACAACGAGCCCGAGGAAAAGCGGCTGCTGCGGAAGTTGTTGTCGCTCTACCGCGTGCGGCAAGCCAAGCTGGAATCCCGCGAGGCGCTTGTCGCGAAGGCGGGAGCAGACATCGAGAAGCGCGCGGAAGAGCTCGGGGGTTTCCACCAGGAAGCCCTCCGGTCTCTAGCGGAGGAGCGGGAGCAGTTCGCCGAAGCGCAGAAGGCCTTCCTCCTCGAGAAGGCTGAAGTCGAAGAGCAACAGCGACTTGCCGCTGTGAAGCTATCCGCGGAGGAGGGCGAGCTGGCGCAGCGGAAGGTCAATCTTGACGCCCACGAGGAGGAGCTTGCCGTGCGCGAGGAAAAACTCGGCGGAGCCCTTAAGCAAGCAGAGGATGCTGCCGCAGTTGCCGAGGCCGCCAAGAAGGAGCTGGAGATGAAGGTGGCGCAGCTGGAGGCCAATCTTGCCGAGAAGGGCAAAGAGCTCAGCGCCGCCAAGGACTCCAACGTGGATCTTGAGTTGAAGCTGACCGCTTTGACCAAGACGTTGGACGGAGCCAAGGAGCAGGAGACGGCCTTGAAAGAAGAGATCAAGGCCGACAAGGCGCTGTTGGAAAGTGTTGCCGCCACCCAGAATGCTTTCAAGGAAAATGTGGAGCACTGGATGGAGAGCCTCGTGAGCGCTGCCGCAGACATTGATAGGGAGTTGGCGCAGCTGGGGATGGAGGATCTCGGGTATCCCTCCGACGAGAACCTCCAACCCAGTGCCAAGCTCGTCTTGTTCTTCAAGGGCGTGGCGACGGCCCTCCAGCGACTCCGGGAGAGGATCCCAAAGCAGCTGGCCGACGAGTCGCGCAAGATCTGCCTGGGAGCTCTTCAGAAAGTGTTGGTGAAGGTGGCCTTCCGCAATCTGGGCCTCAACCTCACCAACATCCTCAAGACCTTGCCGCCGGATGCCGATCTGGAGGCGCTCAAGGCCCTTGTCGCACCCATTGTGGACAAGGTGAGCGGGATCAAGAGGATCAAGGGCGATCGCGTAGATTAGGCCGCCCATTTCTTCTTTTCTTGTCGCTGTTTGTCATGCTATGAAAACAATCTGTTAGAGCTGCGACAAGCTATCTTTGTAATATAACTCTATTCTGGGTAATGATTGCAATGTTATTCCCTTTACTTGATTCCTCCCTTTGTATGTTTTTGCCCTACGCTTTTAGGGAACTTGCCGGTGCAGGTACCTAAGCCGCGAGCGCTGAGTGCGGGACGTCAGCAGCCTGCTGGCGGTGCCGCTACCGACAAGAAACCTTGTCGCAACTAGTTGCAGCTCACTTAAGTTGTTGAGCGGACTCGAAACAAAGTAAGGGCGCAACTAGCTACGAGTTGGTTCCTCCGCGCACAGGTTTTCCATACAAAGTGCGGTCGTTCAAGGGAGATAACTTAAAATTTAAAAAATCTGATTGCTCAAACTTTGGCAACTTAGCTTTTCTGTTGTTTGCTTCCCGGTAAGGCGAAATTTTCTTGAACGACGCCTGGTCCATACCATTATCTTCTCCTTTCCTCCCCGGCAAACTTGTGGGCGAGGGAACCTTCCTCCTTGAGAAAAAAGAAAGAAGAGAAAATAAAGATGCGGAGCCTTACGGCTCGTTATTGCTTACCTGGAGTAGGTGCTGCACAAAGTGTCAGATCATATATGCCAAAAAATAGAGAGCATGAAATTGACAAAATGTGCGGAGCACATGAGCTTTACTTATGCACGGGGTCTGCGCCCGGCTTTGTACAAAGGATTACATGCAACAGCAGCAAGACTTGTACAAAAGGTGGTTGCCGGAACAGGTTCCGACAACCGCGCCTTACGGGTAAAACTTACGAAGATGCTCAATGTTCCAGGAGTTGCTCACCGGAATGCCATCTTCGGTCTCAAGGCGGACAGCGCCAGGCCTAGTGACTCGTTTCACCCGGTAAGGGCCTTCCCACTTCGGCGTCAACTTGTTGGAATTCTTGGCGGACTGAACACGCCGAAGAACAAGGTCGCCTTCCTCGAAACTTCTGGCGTTAACTTTGCGGCTATGGTAGCGGCGCAAAGCTTGCTGGTAGCGAGCAGCTCGCACAGCAGCCTGAAGACGGTCTTCCTCAAGGAGCAGCGCGTCATCTTGTCGCAGCTGCTCTTGCTCGAGCTCATCATAAGCGAGCACTCGAGGTGACCCGTATACGAGTTCCGTGGGGAGAACTGCCTCTGCTCCATAGACTAGAGCGAAAGGTGTCTGGCCAGTGGCTCGATTTGGCGTCGTTCTGATCGACCAAAGAACCACCGGCAGCTCCTCGATCCAGTTTCTTCCGCACTTGTGCAGCCTGTCGAAAGTCTTGGTCTTGAGCCCGCGCAGCACTTCAGCATTTGCCCTCTCCGCTTGACCGTTGCTTCTTGGGTGAGCAACAGAAGCGAAGCAGACCTTGGCGCCAAGATCTTGGACGTACTGCATGAAGGTGCGGCTCGTGAATTGCGTACCGTTGTCGGTGATTATCCTGTTAGGGATCCCGAAGCGGCAAACAATCGACCTGAAGAACTTGACTGCTGACTGTGCTGTCACCTTCCTCACTGGTTCCACTTCCGGCCACTTTGTGAACTTGTCGATTGCGACGTACAAGTACTCAAAGCCCCCGACTGCTCGGGGAAAGGGGCCGAGGATGTCGAGCCCCCAGACCGAAAATGGCCAGGATAAAGGGATCGTCTGGAGAGCTTGAGCTGGTTGGTGTATCTGCTTGGAATGGAACTGGCACGCTTCACACTTGGTTACTTGTGCAGTTGCATCCTGGAAGGCTGTCGGCCAAAAGAAACCTTGCCGGAATGCTTTGCCGACAAGTGCTCTTGCGCCAATGTGGTGACCACATATGCCTCCATGTATCTATGCCAACAGCTTTTGTCCGTCTTCCCGGTGAATACACTTCAATTTCACACCATTGAGTCTTCTTCTGTATAGTGTCTTGTCGACAAACTGGTACATACTTGACTGCCGGGCTACTCTTTCCGCTTCTTCTTGCTCTTTGGGAAGTTCTCCTTTCTGAAGGAAACGGACAATCTGCTGTGCCCATGCTGGAGCTTGTGGCTCGACAACAAGGACTAAAGGCAAATCTACGGCTGCGGGAACATCCGCTTCTACGGCGAGAATCCGCGGCTCTGCCGGAGCTTGACGTTCCCCGGCAAGCTTGCCGGAGCAAAACTTGTTGGGAGCTTCTGCTTCAACGGAACAAACCCTAGGGCTTGCCGGAGCAGTTTGCTCCTCAGCGCTCTTGGCGTTGATCTCGGGGACCTTCTTTGCCAAAGGCAAATCTGCTGCTGCGGGAACGTCCACTTCTACGGTGAGAACCTGCGGCTCTGCCGGAGCTTGACGTTCCCCGGCAAGCTTGCCGGAGCAAAACTTGCCGGGAGCTTCTGCTTCAACGGAACAAACCCTAGGGCTTGCCGGAGCAGACTGCTCCTCAGCGCTCTTGGCGTTGATCTTGGGGACCTTCTTGGCGGCGGCTTCGGGAAGCTCTGCCGGAAAATAGTCACCAGAAATCAACTTCCTCTTCTTGCTCTGTCTAGTTGATGGCGTTACGGACGGTTGAGTCAGCTTGAGCACAAAGATCCCTGGTTCCACATGTAACTTAAGTGCAGCGCACTTTGATAGGCCATCTGCAATGGCGTTCTGAGCTCTTGGAACATGCTCCATCTGTAGGCCATCAAAGTGCTCTTCTAGCTTTCTCACTTCATCGACGTAAGCTTCCATCAACGGACTCTGATAACTCTTGTTCACTTGGCGGACGACAAGCTGTGAGTCACCCCGGACAATGGGCTTCTTGATCCCAAGGTCTGCCGTGATCCTGAGACCGGCAAGCAAGCCTTCATACTCTGCAGTATTGTTTGTTGCTTGCTCCTTGGGAAAGTGCATCTGGACTATGTACTTGAGATGCTCTCCGGTGGGTGCGATAAGCAGCACGCCAGCGCCAGCGCCTTGCAGCGAAAAAGCACCATCAAAGTACATCAGCCACTCTTTGCTTGCTTCGTCGACGGGGATGCTCGTTTCTGGAATTTCTTCATCTGGTGTTGGCGTCCATTCTGCTATGAATTCTGCCAATGCTCTGCTTTGGATAGTTGAAGTACTCTCAAACTTGAGGCCAAAGCTTGACAGTTCCAGTGCCCACTCAACAATCCTGCCTGTCGCTTCTGGATTCTGTAGTATCCTCTTCAGCGGAAAGCGAGTGACAACTGTGATCTCATGTGCTTGGAAGTAATGGCGCAGCTTTCTCGAGGCCATGAGAAGGCCGAAAAGCAATTTCTGCACGCCAGAGTACCTTGACCTAGCCCCCTGCAGAAGGGAACTGACAAAGTAAACTGGGCGCTGCACCATTTTCTTTTGTATCTCCTCGCGCATCTGCGCAGATCCATCTTTGTCGGGACCAGAGCTTGCCGGGGAAGCCTCCTGCTTGTCGCTGGATGCGCCTGCCGTGGTTGCTGGCTCGTCATCTGCCTCCCTCTCTGCCACTAACGCAGCACTAACCACTTGATTGGTTGCCGCTATATACAGCAGCAACTTCTCTTGTGGCTTAGGTGCGACAAGTGTTGGAGCGGAGGACAGGTATCTCTTCAAGTCTTGCAGCGCAGCCTCCGCTTCCGGAGTCCATTTCATTGGACCTGCCTTTTTCAATAATTTGAAAAATGGCAGGGCGCGCTCAGCAGACCTAGAGATAAACCTGCTGAGAGCAGCCATGCAACCGGCAAGTCTTTGTACATCCTTGACGCGCTTTGGTGCTTCAATCTGCTCAATGGCCTTGATCTTGTCGGGATTGGCTTCAATTCCCCGCTGAGACACGAAGAACCCGAGAAGCTTGCCGGAGGGGATTCCAAACATACACTTCTCGGGGTTGAGCTTGAGGCTGATCTTGCGTAGATTTGCAAAGGTCTCGTCTAAATCTTGGATCAAAGTTGCTTTGTCCTTGCTCTTGACCACTATGTCATCCATGTAGACTTCCACATTTCTGTGTATTTGTGGCTCAAGAGCGACATGGACTACTCTTGCAAATGTTGAACCAGCATTTTTTAATTTGAAAGGCATCCGTATGAAACAGTACGTGCCACATGGAGTAATGAATGCGGTCTTCTCCTCATCCTCTTCTGCCATGAAGATCTGATGATATCCTGAGTATGCATCAAGAAATGAAAGCAAGTCACGTCCGGCCGTGGAGTCAACAATCTGGTCAATGCGCGGCAAAGGAAATGGGTCTTTGGGACAAGCTTTGTTAACATCGGTAAAGTCGATACAAAGTCTCCATTTCCCGTTCGCCTTGCGCACGACTACAGGATTGGCCAACCACGTAGGATGGAGCACTCCTCTGACAAGGCCTGCTGCTTCCAACTTCTTGATCTCCTCTGCAATGAATTCTTGGCGCTCCACTGCTTGCTTCCTGACCTTCTGCTTGACGGGCCGCGCATGAGGACAAACGGCAAGGTGGTGCTCAATTACTTTCCTGGGAACACCGGGGATGTCAGACGGTTGCCACGCAAACACGTCGACATTCGCCCGCAGGAAAGCAATGAGCGCGCTTTCCTATTTAGGGTCGAGAGTGGCACTGATGGTGAAGGTACCACCAGTGCCGTCCTCCTTGGCGGACACCTTCTTCGTCTCTGGCGGAGCTGCCATTGTCTTCTTACACTTGCCGGTGGAGCTCGATGGTGCGTCCTCGACGGCAGCGCAGCACTCCGAAGAGGTGCGCTTGCCGGAGTGGGCATCAGAACTCTTGCCGGACTTGGTCTTCTTCTTCCCCCCGGGAGCTTCAACGGCAAGTGACTTGCGATCTGTTGCGGCTGCCGCTTCCCGGTAGATCTTGTCGGCGCAGATAAGAGCATCCTTCTTGTCGCCGGGGACAGAGATGACGCTTATCGGGCCTGGCATCTTCAGCATGTTGTATGCGTAGTGAGAGGCTGCCATGAACTTGGCGAGTGCTGGACGGCCAAGTATCCCATTGTAAGGCAATGGAATATCGGCAACGTCAAAAGTGACCCTCTCAGTCCTGAAGTTCAGCTCGCTGCCAAATGTTACAGGCAACGTGACCTTCCCCTTCGGCTTGCTCCTTCCCGGGTTGATTCCTTGGAATGTGCCGGTCTCTTCAAGCTCGCTGTCAGGGATCTGGAGTTTCTGGAGTACCGCGGAGGATATCAGGTTCAAGCCGGCCCCGCCGTCAACTAGCATCTTGGTGACCTTGAGGTTGCGGATAGTTGGTGAAACCAACATCGGCAAGCACCCGACCGCAATTGTGCGATCAGGGTGGTCCTCAATATCAAAGATGATAGGCGTGCTGGACCATTTCAGAAGCTTGCGTGACTTGACAGGTGGTTCCGTCGCATTGACTTCCCGCACCCACTGCTTGAGTTGGCGGTGCGAAGTATGCAGAGATGCACCGCCGTCAACGCACAAGACCTCTGTGGCTTTCTGGAACTCCAGCTCATTGGTCTCGACATCCTCCATGTCTTCGTCGTCGTCGTCATCTTCATCCTTGTCGCGGCCGCGGGGAGGTCTGTCTCCTTGCCGCTGCTTGGCCTTGCCGCGGCGTCCTCCCCGGCTGGCGTGCTTCTTGCCAGATTCTCCAGCGCCTCCTTGGGCCCTCTCCTTGTCTCGTCGCTCGTACTCAGCCTTTTGTTGCTGGACAAGCTGCTCGACCTTCTTGCAGCTCTGGAGGTCATGGCCCTTGGTGCGGTGGATCTTGCAGTATTGCTTGTCGGTGCCGTCCTGCTTGTCGGCGACTGCCATAGCCTGGCAGTTGGTGCATGCGGCAATCTCCTTACCGGAGCTACCAACTTTGGCTTTCTTGGCGCCACCTTCGTTGCCGGACTGCTCAATGACTAGCACATCTTTGACTTTCTTCTTCCTGTTCCGCCGCCGGTTTTTGTTTGCCGGGGCAGCATCCTCGCTGTCAGATCCTCCTGCTCCTGTATTCTCTCCGGGGAGTTTCCTCCCTTCCTCAGCACGTGCACACTTGTCGGACAGGGCATACAGCTCACTGACGTCTCTGATCTTGCACATCGCCATCTCCTCCCGCATCCTGCGGTTACGCACGTTCTGATGGAACGCGCTGATGACCGCGGCAGGGTGGACATCTGGGATGTTGTGCTGTACACGACTAAACCTCTGAATGTACTTGCGCAGGGGCTCTCCTTCCTTCTAGGCGAGCAGATGACGGTCACTCTCTTGGCCATGAGGTTTGTGGCCGCCTGTAAAGGCGCCGACAAACTGATGGTATAGGTCTGCCCAGGAAGATATGGAGTTGTTCGGCAAGTGCATGAGCCAGGACCTGACGTTGGGCTTGAGCACCAGCGGGAAGTAGTTGGCAAGGATCTTGTCGTCCCGCCCCCCGGCAGCCTGCACCGCGATGGTGTAGATGCTGAGGAACTCCGACGGATGCGACTTGTCGTCGTACTTCTCTGGTACGTCTGGCTTGAAATTCTTCATGCTGGGCCACTGGACTTGCCGCAACTCACGAGTAAACGCAGGGCAACCTACCGTGTACGGCAAGCCACCTGGTTCCTCTGGCGCATGCATGTCAACAGAGGGCCTAGCGCGCTGGTTCGATTGACGTCGCGCTTCTCTTTGGCGCTCGATTCGTGTACGAGCGTCTTCTTGCTGTCATTCATGAAGAACTTGGCGCTGATTGCGACGAGCTCGTGGATCTGATGACGTGGTGGAGTCGCTGTTGAGGTGGATCCGGCGAGTCAGCGATCTTGGCCTTCGGGGCAGAGAGTGCACATTGGTTGCACCCCCACCGATCTTGTCGCCACCGGCTCGTGCCTGGCTGACTGGCTGCGGCTGCGATGTGCTCGGCTGCCGTTGAGTGTCGCCGTTGGCGAAGCTGATGAGACTCTGAATGGTGGCCCTCCAGTCGTCGATCTTGTCCGCCGTTGGAGGGTAGTCCAGGAGCAGTTGAGCTCGCGCTAAAGCTTCTGCTGCAGTGGCTGGTGGAGGTGGCGAACGGTGCGAGGAGCGGGATATGCTCGGACTTCTAACCATGTTAGAAGGAGCAGTATCCCGTCCGGGCGACCGTGCCTCGCTCGTGCCAGCATGTTGGCGTGCATGCTGGTCTTGAGCACTCCGGGATCCACCAGCTCGATCTTGGTCCAGCAAACGCATGGTACTGTGAGTACCATGACGCTGCCGGTCCCGCGCCTCCTGAGATGGGCGCGGTGCATGTATGGACGCCGAGGTCTTGGAGTGCGCCCGGTCGTTGTGGGAGCCGGCTACGCCGCCAATGGGTAGCGCAGCCTTGTCCTTGGACCTGGCAGCACCGTGAGCTTCCTCGTCTACGCCCGTTCTTCCGCCGGCGTCTGCCCCATCAGCCGTTTGCTCCGGCGGTGGTGGGTTCAGCGCGGACAGAGCAGCCGCCTCCGAAGCCTTCTTCTTCGGCGGCATGTCGATGAAGATGATGAAGATCTAGCTCGTGTGAACGTCGGATCTGGTTCACACAACCTCGACGCCCCCTACCTGGCGCGCCAAAGATGTCGGGGGACTAATCCACGAACACCTATGGGACCGGCGGACCGAGTCCCTTTCGGTTCGGCGGGGGCGGAGGTCGCACGAAGAGCGGATCGAGGCGAAGCACACGAGCAGTTTACCCAGGTTCGGGCCGCACGGATGCGTAAAACCCTACTCCTGCTTTGTGGTTTGTATTGAGTTCTTGCTCGGGAGCGCGGAGTGCTACAGTACACACCAGCGGCTAACGAGACCGAGCCTGAGTGTTCTCTTTTTTTCCAACCCCCCCTACGTTGCACATGGGCCTCCTTTTATATGCTCAAGGGGTCACCGACAGGTGGCAACGGAGACAAAGGGTAAAAATGGAAAGGTGCTACGGTAGGTACAGCTACCTGCTACAGTGTATCATACCTAACCCTGACGGCAGGGGACAAGGGCATTAAATGCCCGTCTGTGTCGCCTAAACAGTGCAAAAGGGACCGTCAGGGACGCCACCGCTCGCCACGATGGCAATCTTGTCAGCGCCGCTTGCCACTGCGCACCGCTGGCTGCACAGCCTCCCGCCACGCACGCCTGGAAGGGTCCCAGAGCGACACGTTGGTGGATGTGCTGGAGCGCGGGCACAGAGTGGTGGCTTGCCGCGGCAAGCGCCTTGCCGCGGTCGTTGTCTTGTCGCGTCCGGGAGCTTGTCGCTCACCGGGCCTTGCCGGGACGCGAGGCGCGCCGCGGCAAGTTCCTTGAGATGCCTTGGGTGGCCTTCCCGGGAAGCTCCTCTTGCCGGGGTCTTGTCTCCTTAAGCGCCTTGCCTTGGTTGGCCTTCCCGGCAAGCTCCTCTTGCCGGGGTCTTGTGGTGTCTTGGTTTGGATACTTTGTTCTTGAATGGCTCCAAAGGAACCACGGAGGACCTTGGCGGTCACCCGGCAAGCCTTGCCGCAGGATGCTGCGACTGCCCGTGCACAAGTTCGGGATACTAGGGTACCCCTGCTCTAGTACACCGACACTCTCTCTAATTTATCGTTTGTTGTCACTTTCTCTTTCACACACATACTCTTTTTGCACACTTACTCATTCTCCTTCACATGCACTTGATCTGTCTCGACTGAGGCACTCTCCTCGGTCCATAGCATATAGATTTATTGAAAAGTCAAACATCACAAAGTTTGACCATGTACGTGGAGAAAAAGAATTACATCTAGTACGGCAAACATATGCCATTAGATTCACCGTGAGATGTAGTTTTGTATGATGTATCTTTGGTATTGTAGATATAAATAACATTTGCATAAACCTGATCAAAGTTTCCAAAGTTTGACTTCTAAAAAATTTACATGCACTGCATTATGGAGCGGATGGAATATCTCTTTCCCCCTCTCAGCTATCTGACACACCACTCAGCCTTATCGGGGCTCCTCAATCTCTCTCAAACTTTATTGGTCAGTTTGGTTCGTGACCTGACCCTCATGCCTTGATGGCCGGTACTGCCTGGTGTGGGCGTGAGATGTAAAATATTTCTGCCTGGCCAGGCTTGTGTGGTGCTGAAGCGTTTGGTTCATGCTTGGGCCAAGCAAAGCATCAACGTCCCATCAATCAATCCATGCATCAATTATTTAATGCTAATATCCATCCATGTTGCTGTTAGCCTCGTGGCCACACGACTAGGCACGACCAGGCGTTCGAAATCAGTCGCCTGGGCCAGGCTACTTGCAGTGTCTGGAGTTCAGACAGGCTAATTGAAGTGCAAGGAAACCATGCCAGGCGGGCTTTCTTTTTCACAGGGTAGCAACCAAACAAGCGTGCATGAAATCCAGCCACAACCCTAGGCCAGGCAAAAGATGCTCAGGACGCAAGTCAAACTGGCCTTATATCTCCCTGGTTCACACATACACATGTCTCTCTCGCGCTATACATATAGACCCATCCAACACTCTCCGCCCTTGTTCTCTCTCCATGTGACACGCACCCCCCTAAGTACCATAATCCCTCAATCCATCATAGGCGCAAGCACCCCCCTCCTAAGTATGATTATCTCTTACTAGCCAACAGGACCACATGTATTGTCTCCTTCCATCCATGCGTCTATCTCGATATCTCTCGGGGCATCTTCTATCGCGCACACACCTTGTCACTCAATCTCCCACCCATGTAGTCCCATCACGATCTCCAGGGGATCTCTCTATGACAAACATACACTCTCTCCTCCCCATGTCTGCATTTTCTCCGTACGTCTCTCTCGACCTCTCTCCCTTGTTTGTCAGACCCCTCTTGGCCATGTGCTAGGGGTCTTGCTCTCTTGGTTCCAAACAACCACACACTATCCCCTCACCTTGCCTCCGTTGTCGAAGATGCATGTGTGATATGTTTGCATAAGACATGCATGCTTTTTCTCTACTTTTATCATGTGTTGTCCATGTCTCTTTCACACACGCACACACACTTTTTTCACTCTCTCTCTCTCTCTCTCTCTCTCTCTTGTTAGGGACTCTGTCATGTCCATAAGCATATGGATATTTTGAAAAGTCAAACATCAGAAACGTTTGACCAGGTATATGTGGAGAAAAACATTTGCATCTGGAACGATCATTAGATTCATCACAACATGTACTTACTTCATACTATCATTTATCTTTGGTACTGTAGATATAAGTAATTTCTTTATAAACTTGGTCAAAGTTTCAAAAGTTTGACTTAAAAAAATGTTGGAACTACATTATCGAATGGAGGGAGTAGCTCTTTCTCTCTCTCTCTGCTATCTCTCACGGGCCACACCTCTCACTCGAACTCTCTATACCGACGGATTATACGCTCACTGTGTCAGCGTATAGCTACGTATATTGTTTAGTTGACCGGTCAACCAATCCACATGCTGCCTTGTCAGCTCATGTTCTGTATCTTCGTGTGCTGGCCCATGTGGCAGTGGGTGAAAATAAGTAAACTAGAGGCCCATATGACACGCGGTGAAGTAAACAAAGTTGAAACCACTCAGGGTAGCACCCCGCACGCTAGTAAATTGAGGGCGCATTGAGGAAAAACTTCTTGAGCGCGAAGGACGCACTCGCGCACAATTCACCACTGTCACGACCGGTTTTTCCGGGTAATAAATTTCCAGAAAAGACCGTCGTGCTCATCAGCCCCAGGATTACTGTTAGCTGATGAGGCTCCAACTTGATACAGAAATTCCAAGCAAAAAACAAAATATGTAGTACAAGACCATTCTGGCCTGTGAGTACAACAAATGGTTTCTAGTGGTTGATGGCGGAAGCGGGTTGTGAAACATCAGTGTCTATGGGACTCCATTTCCCACGGGAACAGCTGACCAGGTTAACTCCTATCTTCGCGAGGCTGCTATCTCCATTGCTTAGGTTCCGGGGCTGTCATCGTGTCACTCCTCTCCGTGCAAGAAAATCTGGCCAAGACAATAGCCAGGGACAAGCCAGTGAGTACTTTGAATGTACTCGCAAACATTATGAACACAGGTATAATATAACAATGATGTGCTAAGAAAAAATATTTTTATGTTCATGACGTCAGTCACAATAGATAAATGAGACTCTGATGCCTGCAAGCAAGTTATTTATAAAATTGCAATAACATGGTAGTATAAAACCTTATGAAACAAATAATCAAGTAATGCCACAGTCGGGCGTCTGAGCGACGCCACATAAAGGGCTTTAAAAGGAATGCCACAGTCGGGCGTCTGAGCGACGCCACATAAAGGGCTTTAAAAGAAATGCCACAGTCGGGCGTCTGAGCGACGCCACATAAAAGGGCTTTAAAAGAAATGCCACAGTCGGGCGTCTGAGCGACGCCACATAAAGGGCTTTAAAAGAAATGCCACAGTCGGGTGTCTGAGCGACGCCACATAAAAGGGCTTTAAAAGAAATGCCACAGTCGGGCGTCTGAGCGACGCCACATAAAGAGCTTTAAAATAAATGCCACAGTCGGGCGTCTGAGCGACGCCACATAAAAGGGCTTTAAAAGAAATGCCACAGTCGGGCGTCTGAGCGACGCCACATAAAGGGCTTTAAAAGAAAGAATCATAATGAATATCCCGGAGGTAGAACCATCCCAGAGATATTCGGTAATAACAATAATATCACGGGTTAGTCAACGATAATAATAATCATCACAGATATCACAAGTCACGGGTAGTAATTCCATTTTTTTTCTGGTTAACAGTTTCACCTCCGAAAACCGACACTAAGACCGATACTTGACCCATCCCAGACTGTAATCCTTAACCATGGACACGGCTATTCGAATAGGTTTATTCTCTGCAGAGGGTGTACTCTTTACCCACGAGTAACTGATTTCTTTAGTCCATCAGGACTAATTCCATCTACGATCTTTTGTTGAAAACACACCTAACTTGCACACACCAGCTTATCACACACGTGTCTGGAATCACCCACGACACCTGTTAAGCAAACTCTAAGTGGGGAGGCTACAACCTCGCGTAGCATAGGATCAAATTTATATCGCGCGCTCTAAGGGGTGGCCTCCCCTCTCGGTCCCAACCGGAAACACCCATGCTCCCGGACCAGGTGGCCTGCCTACCGGTTACAACCAGTATCTTCCACCATGGCCTCTCTGTACGGTGTGTGCTAGAAAGAGGTTGACAACTTACTGAACCGTACTCTACTTGCTGTAGAGACGAGTGGTAGTACGAAACAAGTATGGGGGTTACTGGAACAAGACTCGATCTACGGTCGACTCAGGAGGTTAAAGTATTCCCTGCATGATTAGTATAACAAATATAATCCATCCAACAGGGTCACCGCTCATATCACCTTGCCATGCCATATCAGACATAACCGTCCCGACGGAGACCGGTGACAAACTCATACCTACCCAAGGCAGAGGTTTTTCACGGTTTTCTGCCGGTATGCATTCAAGGCATATGAGGGTGATTATCATCACAAGTGTGTTCGTTTCCAACAGCATGGAAATCAATAACATGCACCCATGCATATGATCATATCACATGAAATAACAAGTCCTTCAAAACGCGGTGGTGTTATAAATGCATCAATGATCACACCAAAATATTATGCCGAGGTTCAGAATGCTTGCCTTCAATGTGTGGAAAGGCAGGGTGCACTCCAAAACTTTTGAAAGTTTCTTCTCTCTCCCAAAATCCTATTTAAAAAAATATATTTGAATTAACACATATTTCAAAAACAGAACCAAAAAGTTGTTTGAAATTTTTTCAAATAAATCTTAAAATAAACTAGACCAAATTTGAAGAAGGTAGGAAAAAGAATCAACTCATTTGGATTTATATTTAAAAAGTTATAGCCAGTCAAAGTTCTGGTCAAAATCTGTTTTTAAAATAAAACAGAAAAGAAAACGTTTCGGCAGAATACGTCTTCGAAAACGGGAGACGTACTGGGGTTAATACGTCTTCACTTAACCGACGTGGATAGGCGCAGGGTCACTGACAGTGGGTCCAAGGGGCCCACTGGTCAGGTTTGACCAGTCCGCCCTCCTCCTTCTTCCTTTGTCCCGAGCGGAGGCGGGACTCCGGCGACCAACGCCGGCGAGCGGCGGCTCCTCGCGGCCTCTGGAGGGCGGGGATGGATCCGCACGGCTGGGGCGTTTCTCCCGGTGGTCGAGGGGTCGACAGTGGTGGAAGACGTCGTCGGCGGTGAGCTTCGCGGCGGAGGGAGCCTCGGGAGCAAAGTGGTTTTGTGGCGGCGATGGCTCCCGAACCAAATTGAATAGGGGGGTCTGCTCACGGGAGGGAGAGGAAGCTCCTGGTGTAGAGTTTAGGGAGGGGGAGGCCCTGGTGGCGCCGGAGTGAACGAGGCAGTGGCGGCGGCCGTGGTTGCCGGAGATGAGGAAGACGGCGTTTCCCGGACGATTGCGGGCTATGGGGGTGCCATGAGGGTAGCCTGAGGGTGCGTGCGTGCTCAGAGGGGCTCGGGATCCCTTTTTATAGCGTGGCCATGTCGGTTTGCGGCGGCCGGGGATAAGTTTGCCGGCGAACCGCCCTACTATGTTGCAGGGCGACGTGCCGGTGGTTGGTCGGCTCCAGGAGCTACCGACGAAAGCTCCACTGTCCATGGAGGCGAGCTGGCGCGCTGTGGTGGTCGGGGCGGTGCTGCCCATGGCGGTGGTGGATGCGGCCGCGGGCATGCCGCCAAGAGGGTTCTGGTGGCGGCGCTGTGGGGTGCCAGGGGTGGTCGGGGTGGCGTGGCGGTGCGGGGGATACGTGGCGTGCTAGCAGCTATTGGCCAAGGGCCGGAACGAGTCGGAACGGGTGCGGGGCGAGACGCGGCGGCACGAGCACACTGGCGTGCCAAACGCACGCTCTAGGCGCGCCCAGAGCACGCCCACCATCCGTTCGGCGAAATGCCGTGGCCTGCCAGGTGGCTTGGTTGGAGCTGAGGATTGGCAGTTCTAGTCTAGGGCTAGTTGAGATGCTAGTGGACATGCTAGTTTGATCAGAGGTGCAAGGTCACAGTGCAAAACAAAAATCGTGTCAAAACTGATCATGCACACCAGGTGTTTGACAAAATGCCAAGGGCACTTAGGCATTTCTTGGAGTGGCCAAAAACTCCAGATGGGGGTCTCTTTAGAAGAATAAGAGGGTGGTGTGGTTAGTTGGACAAAAGGGGAAACTTGCTAGTGCAAGTTTTACAAAACCCCAATTCTGGACAGGAAATAAATGACATTATTTCATGAACCAAAAATGATCCAAAAGGTGCATGCTCTTGGACTTAAGGGTTTAACATGGGGGACTACAAGTAGGAGAAATAATCAAGGGTATAGGAGCAACTAAAATGGTGGCTGCTGTACAAATCCTCAAATTGGACCAGAATGGAAATGAGGTTGATCCACTCAAATTTTTCAAAGAACATAAATAGGTTTTTGCTCAAAGTGAAATAATATGCTCCTACTGACCTCCCTTAATTTTGGTAGAAGTTTTAAAGAAATATTTAAATAGGTTGTAGTGCAAAATGCACTCTGGACCAGAGAAGAAAAATTGAGTGCAGGGCTCAAAATATTTTATGAATGAAATATATTTTTGCATAAAAGTTAATCAAAAACATCACATGACATCTCCAAATTTTTGTGGAAATTGTAAGTGAGTTCATCAAATGGTTGTAGTTCAAATATGGTCAGATAACCTTGAAAAACCATTTTCAAGAAAGTAAAGATCAAGCAATTTAATTATTTAATTAGTTACACTGATAACAGCAAAGTTTTTCTTGAGAGGTTAAACAAGTCCAACAACATAATTGAAAAGTTTTCTCTCTGGGAAAAACTCATCATAACAGGGAAGGAAATGATTAAAAATCAAAAATGGAGCTCAGAAATCTAAAGTTTTAATTCCTGGCAAAAATTTTAAATAAAACAAGGCCAAATTTTTTTGGGGTGTCACAACCACTGTGCGGCGGCATGCACGGAAGGACGCACTCGCACACAGCCAGCACACAACACACACCAGCACACGTGTACACATCTAGGAGTAGAAGGCCGTGGAAAAATCTGGCGCGATGGCCGCTACCGGAGCCGTCCACCCCCAATCTTGGTGTTCCATGCAATGCACGGGCATCTACGCACGGGAAATTATGTCGAACAGGGCTAGTTGTAAGCAGGCTAGCTCTACAGCCATGATGATAGTGACTGCAGGCGGTGAGGCTGACTATGGTATGCCGAACACGGCGCCTATACTCAGGTGTCATCTTCGGCACAGGGTCTTGTCACTTCACTGTGAGGAGCAGCATGTAATAATTTAACCAACGGGTAGTACAGTGCTAGTACTCCTACTACTACATTGGTAGCACTACTACTAGTACTAGTAGCACCACCGTCTGGATTTAGGAGTACTATCACGTCCACCGGCACCGAGGAACGTCTCCAGGTAGTATTGCTTGAGGCCACCAGGGCGAGGGGCCGCTTGGACGATAGCTTTGTATCCTTGTTCTACGACGTCCTCGTCGGTTTCCTCAACAAGTTCACCGTCGTCAAGAAGCTTGCGGACAACATTGACGTAAGCCTCCAGCCGACGCGCCCAGGCTCTGCGATGCCCGCCACCCTCAACGGCCACTATGGTAACAACCTCTTCGACGCACTAGTGGCCCTGCGACTGCCTGCCGTCGCGCCGGAGAATGTCCACCTCGAGGTCGCGCTCGCCGTGCAGCGCCTGGCGCAGCAAGACACCATCGACATAATCACCCACGTCTACGCGCAAATCGTCCACAAGGACTACTACATGCAAGAGGAGGACGATAGGACGCTGGCCTTCTTGGAGCGCAGGGAAACCTTGGACGGCACTGTTCAAAAGCACGTTGAGCTCGCCGCCAACGCCGCTGGTCCTCACACGTCGGTTGGTGACCCAGCGCACTAGGGCGTGAGGATGTCGTTGAACGTTGATGGATCCGTATGTATTTTTATCTTTCCATCAAATCCATGTAGTAGTATATGATACTACAGTAATTATCTTACCTTTCGCATCAACTTCATAATTTTCGTACGTACTCCATGCATGAACGGCGCCAGAACCAAACTTCTCATTACTCTAGGAAAAATCATTATTTTCTATCTATCGGTCGCGCCAAGGAGCTGAACCAAATTTTACAAGTTACGAGTTCAAAAGGAAAAGCCTGCCGTGTTCGCGTCGCACCCCCACACAGTTGGTCCGGCACGCCGCTCAAGCGGGAATGCGTGCGGTGTTGCATTTTCACTTACAAGTGGGACCACAGTTAAGCAAACCGACTATCGGCAAACCCCCACCCCGCCCACCATGCGATGGCTGAGAAAACAAGAGGGAGAAGAGATGGTTGTAGCATGAACTCCAAGAAAATTGGTGTCGGATGGGACTCGTGTGGGTGGCGTGTGCCGTACTGCTAGACGTGAATTCTACTGAGTTATGGCCCATGCCACCCCACCATATCGAGCCTATATATTGAGGTACGTAGAACAAATTTCCTGCAGTCCGTGCTCAGCCCTCCTCTATCTCTCTTCTCAGCCAGCCAACGGATGCGCGGAGCCCATCGTCTGTTTGCTCACATGTGGCCCCACATGTCAGTGAAAACGCAAGAGGACCCACTGAACCTGCACATCTTTCACCTCGACGTGCTGGTGATAAAAAAAATCCAATAAAGATCTTCGGTGGCTGCTTTTGGAGTTACTTAAGAGTAGTAAGATTCTATTTACAGTTTAACCCAAGATGCACATCTCGTGGCTTCAACTACCACTCTATTTTCTTTCATGACACGACCTGGATGCTGGATGTCCCACGTGTTGACAAAAGGAGGAAGAACCCGACCAAATCTTCGGTTCTGCTCTCGGATTAGACTAGTTGTGCTAACTTAAAATTTTTATTGTGTACACCCTCCGTTCCAAAATACTTGACTTCCATTTGTCCAAAAATGGATGTACCTATATACTAAGACATGTCTAGATACATATATATTTTGACAAATAGAAGGCATGTATTTTGCAACGGAGGGAGTAGAATGGATGCAAGTTTTTGTATTGGGAAGAAGAGTACATCCATATATTGATAGAGCGCAATTTAGTAGATGTTCTTTCACTTTTAGCTAGCACAGACGCAAGATCGAGCCTCCGCAGATCAACAATGAATGCATCGATAAGGCACTAATCCAACTTACAGGAGTAGTAAAATGTATTCTTATGGTTCTTGTTTTCTTTGGTCTTGCTTTTCTAGTCAAAATTATTGTTGGAGTCCATGCAAAACGGAGCTGCGTTTGGGGTCGTGCGTTGGAGTTGGCCTTACAAGTGGGACCGCAGTTAAGGAAACCGACTATCGGCAAACCCCCACCTCGCCCGCCGCGCGATGGCTGAAGTTAGAGAAACGACGAGGTTGAAGAGATTGCTCTAGCACGGACTCCAAGAAATAATATGGTGTTAGATGGATGTCATGGTGGTGGCGTGTGACATACTCCTAGACATGAATGCTTGTTCTGGCCCATGCCACCCTACTACTCCCTACTACTTACTCCTACTATATAGTACTAGTATCGAGGATTCGAGGTGCTGGTTACGTACAATGAACACATTAACATATGGCTACAGTAAAAACACCCGCCTGACGCGCGAAGCATCTAAAGCTAGTACAAATAGTGTACTACTATTGTTGATTGGCCTCATCCGATAACCTGTTGCAATGCACGTACAATTATCTATTCGGAAAATATTTTTTTGCCTCGTCACACCACTCACTCAGAGAAGCGACTCGAAAGCCATTCATAAATTTAGTAAGTTTATCACACGCATATCATTTTATTACATACAACAGGTCATCAACCCACATCGACAACGAGGATACATTATAAATACTAAAGTTTTCACCACACAACAAATAACAAGCAATGAAATGAACTTCAACTCAACCATTCCTCAGCGTTGGAAACGCTTGCTTTGAACCACAAGTGATTCTCTGGGACGGGCCATCGATTGTTGATCTAGAAACCAACGCAGGACTGATCATCCAGGCTGAAGCGGCCTACTATATCCCTACCAGGGTAGGGAACCACACAAATGTCCGAGGTATAGACACAGTTGCTTCTCATAAATGTGTCAACAACAGTAGGATCGCCTTTCACCATCATCGGATAGTTTTGTCCAAGGAAGAGCGAGTTTTCTCCAAGACTATCAATTTTGTACCAGGGAGAAGGAGTTGGCGCTAGCACACTAGTATCCATCCCGAATACCATGCAATGGGTGTTGGAATAGGTCCAGAGAGTGCGACCATGGGAGACACCTGCTTCCTTAGCAGTAACATCATCAGTGGGCTGTATACACACAAGAAGAGGTGATCCATCGGAATTAGTTGCCAGGCGCCACAGAGTATATGGGCGCTGCTCGTCCTCATGCTCGTGATCATCACCATCGTCATCTCCCCCTTGGTTATAAAAAAATTCAAGTATAGGTGGTGGGATGTTCACAGGACCTTGGAAACACAAGAAGAAGGTTAATTAGTAAAGGGAAACTTGCTAACCCGCATGCATGTGGATGAAACAATTATAATTACGGTGGAAGACAAACGTACCAAAACTATGAGGATGCCATGCAAAAACAGTGCCACGAGTGGTGGCAGCAAACACAAGGCGCTCGTATTGAATTGCATCACAATACTCATCCATGTACAGAAATTGATTTTTGAGCAATATCCATCGAGTGAAACCATCAAGGACAGCAACAAGCTTGTTGAAGATAGCAACAACATCATAGTTGTTGTAATTCCAAGAGCGGTTGGGAACTCGACAAATTGCTATCTTCCATAGAATACAGTCACCATGATCATATTTGAACGTGCGTACATTACCGGCGTGCTCAACCTCTGGGCAGTGTGCTGAGATTTTTGGAAGTGGAACCCGGTGACGAGTGCACACATTCACAAGTTCCCACTCGCAGTTGGACCCAATGTAAACAACCCAATCTCCATTTTCACCCGCCCAAGCCTTGCCCTCAAGCGATGGCATCTTAACATCATACGTATCATTATCAAGCGACATCAACTTGCACAGGGCGAGGCCTCCGTCGTGCCGGCGCCAGTCATCATCAGGGTCACGGCGAAGAAGATAGGGGAGATCAAACCGCTCCTTGACTCTTGGGTTCTTTGTAATGATGTTATTAGTTGAGTCGAGAATGGGCTTGAACGAACCTGCCATGCTAGCCGAGGTGATGACGTCGCACCGATCAATGAGTTCCTCCACCACGTCATCTTTCAGATCGGGGCAAGAATAACGGGGTCGTTTCCGGCCTGTTCCCTCCATGGAGAATACGATCGAACAATGGCAGAAGAAAGGGTGAAGGGCTGAAGGAAAATGGAGGAGGGAGAGGAAGAGCATGCGACAGCAGTTCCAAATCGAGAGGGAAAGGCGAAGAGTTGGTGGACGGTTGCGAGTTTGCCACGGTTCACGAAGAGGCGCCCCGGCCTACACGTCCGTTCAGAAATACCCCTACTACTCGCCGTCGTCTCACTGATATGTTGGAATGGGACCACATGTCAACGAAACATGGTGTGTAATTTCTCGTGCAAAATGCGATCTGGCCGCGTTGGCCCGAGGTGCCGCATTAGTTAAAGACCTTTATTTTTTTAATGGTGTGCCGATCAGTTTTGAAGCACGACTAACTGGTACTTTACGCAGAGAAAATATAAACTACTCTACCACTACTCCACCTCCAGTACTAGTAGTATGAAAAGATATATAGGCTGGAGCTTGAGCGCTTTCTTGCTAAGGGCTGCCCACTTGCTTCTCACACTACCACCCTCTCTCCAGATCTAAAAAAGACGGGCCCTCTCTCCCTCCTCACCGGTGGTCACAGATCCGCCGGGGAAGAAAAGGACGTGCAGCATTGACGCACTCATCATCGGCGAGCGAGGTCACGCACTGATGACAAGGCCGTCCTCTCAGACCTAGCGCCCACGCGGGATGGCCTCCGTCCCCAAGCTTGCTGCCGTAGTGTGTGCGGAGGACGACGACCACAAGCGAATCCACTTCCCGCCGACCCTCAGGTATGCCACCTCTTTTCGAACCATAACCTTGTTCTATTGCCCCATCTGCCACGTCGTTGCATGTGGATCTTTTTCCACTCCACCATGTTCCCAATTTGCTATCATTTTCTCTGCTGGCCACGCAGACGAAAACCATAATTTGCACTATTAAAGGAAACCCTACTTCATGCAGACTAATCCATGTCTGGGTTGAATAAGTAAAGGAAGGGAGACTGTACTGTCCAAGAGAGTAGGCATCGAACCCACATCTAGGTTGAAAAGGGGAAGATCAGTAGCTAAGGAATGAGTCTCGTGTCTCTTGGTTGAAGAAGGGTAGAAAGGCATGACAACGCAATAGAGAATGACCAGGTCGATCGGTTTGTTGTCCTTGCATAGGAAAAAGGTGGCTAAAGAGAGCAAAAATGGGACGTAATCCACATATGCTGCCTGGATATTTGTTGCTCTGGGCAACCATACCTCCCTCACCACTCTGCGTCCGTGGAGGTACATTGTACTGGTGTGCCCACTGTCCGAATGGGCCTCCCATGCTCTCATTGCCACTTTTTTTTCTGTTAGTATAACGCCAGCAGTCAAGTCAAGCAATGCTACTGCTAAAGTGATGCCACATTTAACTAATGCCGCTCTCAGTCTAATGCCACCGATAAATTTAAGCAATGCCATTTAATGTCACTGGATTATTTTAGGGTTAGCTGTTGATTGTGGATGTATTAAAGATTTTTCAGCTAAGGCATTCTAATGCTGTTGCACAGCCAGTATACCAACGATGAAACTTGTTACTACCTTCAAATTTTTGCACTGTTAATGCTTATAGATTACATACCTCACTTTCATGAGATAAGTTAATTTTTTTGTATAGTGTCACCAAAATGCCAAGGCGCTGATGTCATTTTATTTTGGTTAAACTGCACAGACAATTATGAAGACAAGAGGAAAGGTCAAGAGTGGGCACCTCCTCCTCCGGCTATTCTCTTGATTCGTTCGATCAAGTTTTTATGTTTGATCGATTATCAAGATTGGGATAGCAATTTTTAAGGTCCCCCC
>NC_057794.1:540219214-540226606 GCF_018294505.1 Triticum aestivum
CATGGTTTGCAATTTTTTATACTGTCATTTGTTAATAATGCTAGTTACCTTCAAACTTTTGTATTTGGTTTAATGCTCATGCAGAGCTAGTATACCAATGCTGAAACTTGTTACCTTTACATTTTGTATTGTTAATTCTTGTAGAAACCTTCCAGTGCTAGAGTTTATTGAAATCTGTTCAGTAAAACCATTGTATTGTACCCTGTAATAAGCTAACTACTCTACTGTTGCACTAGCCACTGGATTAGTGTATATTTGTAGTATTCGAATGGTGTTGCATTAGCGTATGGACATAAATAAAGTGTTGCAAGCTTTCCCAGATATGTGCTCAAGAAAACTACTACCTATTTTTCTAAATACTAGATGTTTGGGTACTTTAAATTGAACCGCGAAAACGTCTTATATTAAGGAACAAAGGGTGTAGAGTTCACTCAAATTGTCCCAGTAAAGCTAGTCACACCTTTGTTAAAATTAATGTTCATTATGTTATCGGAGGAGCTCTGTATGTTTGTATCTAATGACTGTCGACTACCTGACATCATGATGTGTTAATCCTTTTGTACAGTGTCACTGAATTGTCAAGGCGGTGATGGCATTTTATTTTAGTAGAACTGCACAAAATTTGCTTAAAAGAAGAGGAAAGGTCAGGAATGGCTCAGTTTTTCAGAAAAAACTATGTATGCCTTCCTGACATCAGCCGCTATTGCTTTATTTATTCCTTCAAACAGGTGGTTAGAAACAGTCTTGCTACCTTTTCCCATTATGAAATTGGAATGCTTATATTTGTGAGTCTATGCTTCAACTAGTGCCACTTTTAGAGTACTCACACTTTCAATATCTATGCAAACATGGATGCTCGATTTCAGTGGAACTGCACAAAAAGTCCAACTGGTTCAACATTAGGAGCATGTTTTTTTCCAAACCTTTATATCCAATTGGTGGCACTATGAGCTGTTCATTACGAAGGTACATCGTTTGCTACTATCTTGCTACTCTTTTTGTACTGTCATTAGATAGTAATACTAGTGGTTTGCATGTGAATTTATTGGCAGGGTGGACCTACATTGGAGGTGCAGGACAGGATTGAATGATTGGATGCTCAATTTTGGTTGTATTGATTTCACCTCTTCCATCACTGCGAACATGGATATCCTTGGTCTGATGAAGAATAGGCGCTATATTTCTGCTCTGAATCAGCAAATCAATTCAGTATGAAATTGTCCAGGGCAAAACATAACTGTATCATATTGTCCAGTGCAGAACATGACAAATGCTAAGCAGAAGAGACATGTTTAAACCGAAAATACAAGGTGTGGTATATGTTTACTAGCTGCTTGATATTTTTGCAGATAGAGATGCCTGCCTGTTGCTATTTGGCAAACAAACAAAGTGTCCGCAATTTTGGTTGAACTGCACAAGAGAATAGTATAGTCACTGCATGCAGTGCCATTTGAAAATACACACAGAAAGATTGGATAGTCACTTCATGGACTGCAGAAAAGTAGTACTGTACTATTTATTGTCCAACACTAGGTGCTTCATTGCTTTGGTCTGATTATACAATGTGCATCATTTTGCCTAAGTTAAAGTTTGTATTCCAAAAATAGTCTCGTGGTGTGATCGAGAGAAGACCAAATCATATTGCAGTGGATGTTCCTCCATCATGTGTGGTTCATTCTCATGGTTCCAGCTGTTGGTGAAACCACTTACGTTTGCAAGAGGAATTGTAGACTTCACAAAAATATTTGTCTTTTAGTCTGTACTGAATGTTGGCCAAGAGAAGCATCCATGTTAGTAGGAAGAACATATGTTTTTTCTAGATCTCTGCTTTTGGAGCTACATATTTGTATATGATCTGTTATTGTATATCTTAATATTTTTGTTATTGATTTGTTATTGTATATCTTAATATTTTTGTATATAAACTTTGTCAAAGTTTGTAAAGCTTGACTTTAACCAAAGCTAATATGCGAACTAAATAAAAACGGAGGGAGTACCTCCTTTCCGGTTTGCAGGGCTTGATTCAAACCTCTCACCAACCAAGGTACTCCCTCCGTCCGGGATTTATTAGTCCTGTGAGCAAAGCAGCAAGACCAAGGCATGGCAATAATTAACGGCATGCAAAAGTTTAAGCCTAATTAATTCCAGCGATTTAAGTGGCTGCATGCGTGCCCTCAGCTGCGACTCGTTGCATGCTGCTTCGCGTACTGCCTGCAAGCGATTCTGAGTTCCTACATGCAGACGACCGTAATTAAGGCAGCTAACTGATGCGAAAAAAGATACGCTTTAAATCCGTGGAACCATTATTGACAAGGAGGGAGATGATTCGAGTGCACTTGTTTGACCGCCATGCCGGCGTGCGACCCAGACGGGACGGGATGGCACAGTCATAATTTCAGTTTCTCTAGTTTTCCACGGCAAGCTGGCGCGCTAAGCCATTATGCATTGAATTCCGATGACCGTCGCGCTACCTTCCGCCTATAAGTACTATTTCCCGGCCTTCTCAGGTGCCAGCGTGACCCAACTCGCCATATCCTCATAAGCCCCCACCGGCCCGACGTCGCTCGCCATGTCCGCCATGCCCACGCCCGTTCGCGGTAGGCGACGCCGGAGGCGGTCACCACCGGAACTAGTGTTCGGGTTTTCACCAGAAGGCAGACGGAGGGAGGAGGCATTCTATCTGTCTTTAGATGGCAATGCGGAGATCGAGGAGTTGTTGGAACGCGACCGCATGGCGGAGGAGCAGGAGTTGTTGGAGCGCGACCACCTGGCGGAGGAGCAGCGTATCGCCGATTTGCGCCGCCAGCAGGACATGGAGCAGCAGCGCACCGACGCTGTGAGTCGCGAGCAGAGCGCCCGCAACTGGGCCGACTGCGTGGAGGCCGGTGCCCGGCAAATAGCCCTGGAGGCTGTCGGGCACGCACGCGTTTGTGACGCTGATTTTTACTACTAGCTCGTCAAGTGGGTTTCCCGCTTGGAAGCCGAAGCTTCGGTGGACCACGCCGGCATGGAAAGGGCCAACGCGCGCGAGCAACGCGCCCTATCGCACCTCTGGCAAGTCCGAGGCGAGGCGGAGGACGTCGGTGCCGACGTTTAGCATGGACAGCAGAAGGCGGCCGGCATCGTCTAGTTAGCTAAGAGTAAGTTAGTACTTGTACACTACTAGAGTGTTAGTGGGAGTAGTTAGTTAACTTGGCTATGATGGTTGTCAACGTGGAAGTTCAGTACTCTATATATGGATCAGACCTGTTACTTTGGTCTGAATGTTGAACTTTCTGTTTGAACATATGGAATGGGCTGTTATTTTTTAAATGGGTTGTATTTGTCCTCCACGGTTTAGAGGCTGACTTGTGGGCCTAGCAAGTTGAAGCGTACACAATCAGGAGATGATTGTACGTGGATACGATGACAACAGGGACCCGCCAAGGTCATGGCAGTATGCAAGCAAGTGCCTCCTTATTTCAAGCCAATAAAAAAATGGCTCCTCCTAGTGGATTTCTGACATCTGGGTTCTACGTCATTGTCAACGTAGTCAATAAACGAGAGAATTGCACAACGAGCGGCTGACACCAGGGACCCAGCAGCTCGCCCAGTTATATTTGTTTTGGGTTAATTTGATAAACGCCACTCCAAATCTGGTGTATCCGAGAAATGCCACTGCAATTTCCGAACTTTGAAAAATGCCATTTCATGCCATTTCTAGTGGCATTTTTCGAAGTCTCGAGTGGCGTTTTTCAAAGTTTGCAAACTGCAGTGGCGTTTTTCAAAGTTTGCAAAAATTGCAATGGCATTTTTATGAATCGCCATAATTGAAGTGGCATTTATCTAATTTGTTTTTGAGACGGAAGCAGGGTGTCAACTGGGCTGTGCGGAACACTCTGGCTTGTCTAGACAGCCTTTTCTTTTATGTTTACCACAGACCAGCCCAGTAGTTTTTTTTTCTTTCTGAAAATGGCTAGCCCAGTTCTTTTGTGATTTGTCAAGTAAGTCGCTTTATCAGGCTGTTGGGCTGCAAATCTTTCAAGACGAGGAGAGCTTCATTCGGCTGGCCGAGAAAATGGCCTATCAGTAATAAGAAATGGGCTGTATATTTTTAAAACACATCAAACCGACAATTATTTTCAAATATCTTTTTTCATTTCGAGATTTTAAATTGCATTGATTTTTATGTGTGGACAATTTATTGGATTTTATATCGATATACATTTATTTTTAAAATTAGTCTGAATGTGAGTCAAAATTTCGGGATTAAAAACAGTTCAGACCGCACCGACATATGAAAAATTTCGTATAATTTTTTAACCGTGGCCACAATATGGGCTGTAATGCTAACATAAAGAATATGAGCTCCAAAAAAACCCGTAAGAATTAGCAAATGGGCTATAAATTATTTGAAATAATGGTAGATGGGCTGTATGTTGTTTTCCACAGATTTGAGGCTTTCCACAGATGGCATGTATACTGTTGGATGTCCATCCAACGGCCGCCGTGCTTCTTCAATCTCTGCTCTTCCTACTCCAGCCGCTCAAACAAGCGCCGGCGGACTGCCTGGTCCCTCCTCCCCGCGGCCGGCTGTGCTGCCGCGCAGGCCTCACCGCCCTACCGTACTCCCATCGCTGGCCTAGCCATCCCTCTACTCACCCACACCGGTTGTTATTCTCCGGTGACGGCAGACGAACCAGTAAACCCTCGTACAGTCGTACCCCCCTCCGCGTGGGAAATAAAAACAATGGCCGAGTCTTCCTTGCCTCCGTGTCGTTCCCTTCCTAGGCCTCACCGTCGTCCACCGCCCTGGTGCTCTCGGCGTGGCGTGGTCAGCGTGGTCAACGACCGACATGCATCTGAAGTGGACTGTACGTGGAGAGGCTGATAGCTGGGTCCACGACTGCACGCAAGGAAATGCCTCCTTATTACGCACAAAATAATGATTTCCTCCACCTGACATCTGGGACCCACCGAAACGGCCTCTGTATTTCGCGAAAAAAACGTTACCGCCGCTGACAGCTCGGACCCACCAGCTATATCTTCCCACGCAAGGAAGTGCCTCCTTATTACGCACAAAAAAATGAATACTCCCCCTGCTAGCTGGGACCCAGTATAGTGGGCCTACTAAGTTCACGGGGACGAAGGGCTTTGTCAACTTAGTCAATATGCATGATTCTAGCTCGACTGACCGTACCATGTCCATCCAACGGCCGTAGTGCTTCTTCAACCTCTGGTTTTCTTGCTCCAGCCGCCCGAAGCAGCGCCGGTCGTGCCGCCTGCTCCTGCCTCCCGTGGCCGGCTGTGCTGCCGTGGAGGCCTCACCACCCCATACTACTCCCACCGCTGGCCAGGCCATCCCTCCACTCCACTCACCCACACCCCCTGTTATTCTGCGGCGACGACAGCGCAGCCGAATCAGTGAACCCTCGTACTGCTCTCCGCGTGGGCATCCACTGCCGCGTCTTCCCCGGCTCCGCGTCATCCCCTTCCTAGGCCTCGCCGTCGTCCACCGCCGTGGTGCTGTCGGCACGGCGTGGTCAATGTGGTCAACGACCAAATTCCATCAGAAGAATACTATACGTGGAGAGGCTGACTGCTGGGTCCACGGCAGCCGCAAGGAAGTGCCTCCTTATTACGCGAAAAATAATTATTCATCCACCTGATAGTAGGGGCCCACCGGACGCCCACCAGTATATCGCGAAAAAAACGTTTGCCCCTGACTGCTGGGACCCACCCGACGGGCCACCGTATTTCACGAAAAAAACGTTCCCCCTGCTGTCAGCTCGGACCCACCGGAAGTGCCTCCTTATTACGCACAAGAAAATGAATACCCCCTGCTAGCTGGGACCCACCTTGGTGGGAGGCTGACTTCTGGGCCTACTAAGTTGACGGGGACGGAGGGCTTTGTCAACTTAGTCAATATGCACGATTCTAGCTCCAGTGACTGTACGATGTCCATCCAACGGTCGTAGTGCTTCTTCAACCTCTGGTCTTCTTGCTCCAGCCGCCCATACCAGCACCAGTCGTGCCTCGTGCTCCTGCCTCCTGTGGCCGGCTGCGATGCGGTGGAGGCCTCACCGCCCCCTACTACTCCCACCACTGGCCAGGCCATCAGCGAACTAGTGAACCCTCGTACTCCTCTACGCGTGGGCATCCACTGCCGCGTCTTCCCGGCCCCACGTCATCCCCTTCCTAGGCCTCACCATCGTCCACCGCCTTGGTGCTCTCAGCGCGGCGTGGTCAACGTGGTCAAGGAACGGCTTCCATCGGACGTGGACTGTACATGGAGAGGCTGACAGCTGGGTCCACAGCCGCAGCAAGGAAGTGCCTCCTTATTACATGCAATATAATTATTTCTCCACCTGACAGCGGGGACCCACCAGACGGGCCACCGTATTTCACCACCTGACTGCTGGGACCCACCAGCTACATCTTTGCACGCAAGGAAAGTGCCTGACAGTCGGGACCCACCTGGTCGAAGCGTACGTAGCATTGTCATTCTGGTTGCAAACGTGTACATACATATATACTGGTGGATGTAGAGGCGCGCACGTGTCGTAGTAGAGGCGGCCAGGGTGCAAGAAAGAAAATACGGCCATGTATGTGTACATGCGGGCGGGGTCTCGAACGCCTACTCGTGCATACGTACGGTGAGGGCTCATTGACATGGCTGGGTCAGAACGGAGAAACAGCATTGTTGTCGTGTTCATGGGGAGGCAACGGAATGCGTCATGTTCATGGGGAGGCAACCGAATGCGTCGTGTTCATGGGGAGGCAACGGAACGCGTGGGAGCCAACCGGCTGGGTCGGAACAGAATGCATGGTCGTGTTCATCGGGAGGGCTTGGACGGAACAGGCGATGGAAACGAGGCCTGGCGTACCGCACAACGGAGGAAATGAACCTCCTACATTCCGAACGGGGCCTGTTGATCGGGAGGGGTCTGGCATACCGCAAAATGGAGGAAACGGACCTCCTACGGTCGAAACGGGGGTCCTGTTGATCGGGGGGTGTGGCGTACCGCAAAATGGATGAAACGGACTTGTGTTGGAGCGCTATGGTCGAAACGGGGTTCCTGTTCATCGGGAGGGGTGTGGCGTACAGCAAAATGGGACTCCATGGGATACTGTTCATCTCCACCATTGACCCCCTCCAGCCTCCACGAGCTACTGTTCATCAACCGTTGACCTCCTCCAGCCTCCACCTGCGACTGTTCATCCACGGGCTCCTGTTCATGCAGCCTCCACCGTGCGCTACTCCACCGGCTACTGTTCAACCACCCCTCCATGGGCTACTGTTCATCTTGCCCTCCACCGTCTACTATTCATCCTGCCCTCCACGGGGTGGTCCTGTTCATCCAGCCCTCCACGGTGGCATGTTCATCCAGCCCCAACCGGCTCGATCGATCG
>NC_057794.1:540226914-540236430 GCF_018294505.1 Triticum aestivum
CATCCAGAGGCAGCATTGATCGGCTTCAGTTAGCAGCAGTAGCGAAGGAATCGCTCAATCGGGTTTAGTTAACAGCCATCGATCGATCGCTCGGGTTCAGTAACGCGTAGCCTGCAGTGCAATCGCTCGGGTTCAGTTAGAGCTCAATGCCTCGCTCGGGTTCAGTTAGAGCCAACGCCTCGCACACACGCGCGTATGTGTACGAGAGAAACGCGCATCGCTCGGCCCCCGACCTCCCACCGTAATCGGGAACTCCCCGAAATTTTCCTCGCCCTCGCTTCTACCATGGTTTTTCCGTCATGGATGGCCCAAAGAATGTCATGCAGCTGCGTCTCCGGCCCGCCCAGGACGAAAAGCCCATTTTCTATCATGATTTTTTGTCATAGAAGTAGGAGCCCACCGCATCTATGATGATACCGGGTTTTTTCACAATTATCGTCATAGAAGTGTCATATGTATGACAGAAAAAATTTCGTTCGGTCCAAAATGTCACGGATGTGTCTTTTTTTTGTAGTGATCCGGGCGGCCGGATATTTGGCGAAGAAGATCGCCCATCGTCTACCAACCGAGGGACAAGTCGTCCCCACGCCGGAGCCCACAGAGAGGGTAGTATTCATCCCCCATTTCTTCCGCGGGCTAGGGTTTCCACTCCACCCTTTCTTCCGCGGGCTGATGTACTATTACGGGATAGATTTCCATGATCTGTCCCCGAATTCCTTCCTCAACATCTCGGCGTTTATCGCTGTGTGCGAGACCTTCCTCCGCATCCATCCCCACTTCGGGCTGTGGCTCAAAGTCTTCAACATGAAGCCGAAGGTGGTGGATGGCTAGCACGTGGAGTGCGGAGGGGCCATGGTGAGCAAGCTATCCAACGTCTCCTGGCCCAAAGGCACCCTTGTGGAGACAATAAAGGAATGGCAGAAGCAGTGGTTCTACATCACAGAACCTCGCAGCACCACCTGGGACGCAACTGCCGAATTCCGCTCAAGTGCTCCCATGCGACTCACCTCCTGGGTCGAGAAGAGTCCGGACTGGTGTTCACCTGACGAGCTGATAGCGCTGCAGACGCGCGTTCAAAGATGGTGACCAAGGACGTCAAGCTCGTTGACGTTATCCAGGTGATGCTAGTCCGCCAGATTCTTCCATGCCAGCACCGAAGCCGCCCTTTATGGGAGTTAAATTCGAAGAAGCACCCGACCCTGAAAAGGCTCTTCGATACTTCTCACGAAGGGGCCTGGAAGTTGCTCTTTAAGGGCAACGAGAAGCCACCGGCCATGGACTCAGACCGTGGTCACAATTGTAACCACCCCGCCAGCGAGGTATGTTACTTTTGACGTATTCCCAACTTAAATGTTTCGAGGATGATGTCTGAGATCTTAGTATTGCTCCCTCAGGATTGGGTGGAGAGGGCGAAGCGGATCCAGTGTCCGGCTCCGTTGCCCGAAGAACCACTCATCCCGCGCCTGGTGAAGATGCTGGTGTCGGCGCCATATACGGCGCCAGAGAAGAAGGCCAAGAAGAAGGCCAAGGGGGCCAAGAGTGGCCCTCGTCACACGGGCACTTCGGATGCGACGTCCAAAGACGACGAGGCCCATTCCTCTGTCCCTGAGAATAATGACGAGGAAGAAGAGGAGGAGGAGGAAAACAACCCTCCTCCCGAGGAGAAGAAGAAGAAGAGGGTGGCCTCGGCACATCTGGAGGCGAAAGCGCCCTGATGACCCACAAGCATATGGGATCTACCGTAGTCCTTTCGATAAGTAAGAGTGTCGAACCCAACGAGGAGCAGAAGGAAATGATAAGCGGTTTTCAGCAAGGTATTCTCTGCAAGTACTGAAATAAGTGGTAACAGATAGTTTTGTGATAAGATAATTTGTAACGAGCAACAAGTAACAAAAGTAAATAAAGTGCAGCAAGGTGGCCCAATCCTTTTAGTAGCAAAGGACAAGCCTGGATAAACTCTTATATAAGGAAAAGCGCTCCCGAGGACACATGGGAATATCGTCAAGCTAGTTTTCATCACATTCATATGATTCGCGTTTGGTACTTTGATAATTTGACATGTGGGTGGACCGGTGCTTGGGTGTTGTTCTTACTTGAACAAGCATCCCACTTATGATTAACCTCTATTGCAAGCATCCGCAACTACACCAAAAGTATTAAGGTAAACCTAACCATAGCATGAAACATATGGATCCAAATCCGCCCCTTACGCAGCAACACATAAACTAGGGTTTAAGCTTCTGTCACTCTAGCAACCCATCATCTACTTATTACTTCCCATTGCCTTCCTCTAGGCCCAAACAATGGTGAAGTGTTATCTAGTCGACGTTCACATAACACCACTAGAGGCTAGACAACATACATCTCATCAAAATATCGAATGAATACCAAATTCACATGACTACTAATAGAAAGACTTCTCCCTTGTCCTCGGGAACAAACGTAACTACTCACAAAGCATAAACATGTTCATAATCAGAGGGGTATTAATATGTATATAGGATCTGAACATATGATCTTCCACCAATTAAACCAACTAGCATCAACTACAAGGAGTAATTAACACTACTAGCAACCTACTAGCACCAATCCCGGACTTGGAGACAAGAATTGGATACAAGAGATGAACTAGGGTTTTGAGATGAGATGGTCCTGATGAAGATATTGATGGAGATTTCCCTCTCCCGATGAGAGGAGCGTTGGTGATGATGATGGCGATGATTTCCCCCTCCGGGAGGGAAGTTTCCCTGACAGAACAACTCTATCGGAGCTCTAGATTGGATCCGCCAAGGTTCCGCCTCGTGGTGGCGGAGTTTCTTCTCGAAAGGTTGCTTCTTATTTTTTTCTCGACGAAAGACTTCATATAGCAGAAGATGGTCATCGGAGAGCCACCAGGGGGCCCACGAGGTAGGGGGCGCGCCCTAGGGGGGGCGCCCGCCACCCTCATGGACAGGGTGTGGGCCCCCTGGTCTTCATCTTTGGCGAGGATTTTTCATTATTTATTATAAGGTATTCCGTGGAGTTTCAGGACTTTTGGAGTTGTGCAGAATAGGTCTCTAATATTTGCTCCTTTTCTAGCCCAGAATTCCAACTGCCGGCATTCTCCCTCCTTATGTAAACCTTATAAAATAAGAGAGAATAGCCATAAGTATTGTGACATAATGTGAAATAACAGCCCATAATGCAATAAATATCGATATAAAAGCATGATGCAAAATGGACGTATCACGCCCAAAAAGGGGAAGGGCGCCCCAGCGGTCAACACCGCGTGGGACATTGACAGTAGTCCGGAACGTCGCCCCCGTGCTAGGCCTTAGGCCGCATCGTATGTGACATGGCTTATTTATGCGCACATCCAGTCCTTTATTTTTATTATTCTAACATGGTTAATCCACACTATTGCAATCCGGCCCGTGACCTTATCCAGTGATCCTCATTTGGAGGTTCATTGGCTCCGTCGGAGATGGCGAACATGTCGCCACCGCCTGCTTACTCCCCCGAGACCAAGGACGACATTAAAGTGTTATCCCGGAGGACCGCTCCGAAGGGAGGAACCCAGGACGTTGTCCGGGAGGCGCCACAAGGCAGGACCTCCACTACCGGACACATAGGGGTGCCAATTCCCATGGAGACTGGCAAAGAGGGTTGTATCCAGCTCGGCCCTCCGCCGAATACGATTCCGGAGATCCATATGGCTCCGGAGTCGGGTGAGCAGCCCCCTTTCAAGGAGGGGGGTGCGTCGCCTCCACCGGTGGCTCTTGTCCATCCAGGAGCGCCAGATGACCTGATGGGGGCACTACGAAGCACCTTCGTCGTGGACGAGCACCGTATCCTTATGGATGCGGTGATCGAGAAGGTTCAGTCCACCAAGAGCGGAATGAATGAAGCCTGCAACAGCCTGTTAACAGGTTTCGAGGTAAGAAAGAGAAAAACCCCGTATGGTTCGTAGCCCCTGAGACGTTGTCCGGTGTTCGGCGAGGAGAACCGGACAGGGGATCAATCCTTAATTATAAGAGACTGACTGAATATGTATCGATAAGCAGGCATCCCTGTTGGCCGTGGCCTCGCATGCTGCCGAGGTCTCCGAGCTGAAGCGAAGGCTGGAGCGGACCGAGAACGAGCTCAGCGAGGTTAAGGTTCGGCTCCAGGAGAAGCAAGGTGAGGAACGACTTGCTATATGTTCGGGAAAGGATAAACTTTATATATTGACAGCGGTGTTGTGATATGTGCAGAAGCTGCGGCCGAGGTCGAGGCCCTGAGGAAGGTGTCGTGGTTCTAACTCTGACAGTGATGTCGGGGGGTGTGTATGGAGAGGCTAGATCTCAGCTATTGGGAAGTTGTAAACACATGAGGATTACGAGTTCAGGCCCTTCTCGGAGGAAGTAACAGCCCTACGTCTCGGTGCCCGGAGGCGGTCGATTGGATTATGTGTGTATGAATAACAGGGGTGCGAACCCTTCATACTGAGGAGGGGGTGGCTTATATAGAGTTCGCCGGTCCTCTCCTGCCCTCAGTAATGCAGGGTTTAATGTATATTTAAGGTTGGGCGTTACTGGTAACGCCCCTGATAAAGTGCCATAATGACCATAAAGACTACTTAATAGCCGATCATTTGCCTGCGGAGTGACTTTAAGCCTCCTGGCAGTCGAGTGGTTGGCTTCATGGTCGAGTGATAGCTTCTTGGTCGAGTGTCTTGAAACCGTCGAGTGGGATACCTTCAAGTCGATTGAAAGGTGACTTCTTCTAGGGATGTCCTTGGGTAGGGCTCTTTTGGACAAGTCCGTGCCCCTACCCTAGGTACATAGCTTCATCATTAGCCCCCGAGTGGATCGAGGTTAGAGTGGGGAAAGAGTTGGGGATCTTTCCGACTGGTTCTTCGGGCTACATGAGTGCCTTGTTTTGGGTCAATCGTCACGGATGATGTCATCAACCTCTTTCAGTCGCCTTGATCCATTCCAGGCCTTTCGTCGAGTGAATTTCTTTACTTTGTGACATACCGAGTGTCGACGCGAGCGGGGTCTTCTGTTTTGACAAGTTGTTCTGCAGCCCGCGGATGTCGCGGGATTCGGATTTCGGGAAGCGCGCGGGACGGGAGTGGCCGCAGTAATCGGAAGCGATAAAGCGGAAGCTCCTCGATTGCTGCGCCACCTTTTCGCCATGTACTACGCGCGCGTCAACTGTGGGATTTGACTGGATAGCCTGGGCCTACCAGTCAGCCACTCGGGAGCGGCGTCTTATAAGTTGCCGGCTCGGGGTTTCCAAACAGTGTGCTTTCTTCTTCCTCTCTCCCTTCACAAGTTCCTCCGCCACCTCCGCTCTCACCTTAGCGCCGCAGGCCCGTGCAAGATTTGCCGGCGATGATGGCGAAGGACAAGACATCCGCTTTGGAGCGCGCGAAGAAGGCGGCGGCGCGGGGAAAGGGGAAGAGGTCTACTCGGGGCAGATCCTCCTCAAGGTCTGCTCTGCCCTGAGGCTAGATCCAGGGCGATTGGATGCCGTCGGTGATCCGGCAAGAAGATATCGATGACATGGTCGAGGGGGGAGTCATTCCTCACGAAGCTGTGCGTCTCCCGGGGAGAGAGATCGAACCTCAACGCCGCGATGGTGAGTGCGTGCTCCTAGCCACCCATGTCGACCGCGGGTTTTCTCTGCCGCCCCACCCTTTTTTCCGGAGCTTCCTGAACTTCTTCGGAGCGCAGCTCCACCACTTCACTCCCAACTCCATCGTATACCTTGCTGCTTTCATCTCCATGTGTGAGGGTTTCTTGGGTTGCCGCCCCCATTGGGGACTCTTCAAGCACATCTTTACCTGCCGTTCCCAATCGGTCAAGAAGGCCAAGTCGAGTGACGAAAGGACGCAGGTGATCCAGATGTGCGGGGGCCTGGCGATCCAGACGAGGGGAAAGAGTTGTTTTCCATCTATCACTTTCCCGGAGTCGGTCCGCGGTTGGCAGGCGACCTGGTTCTACTGTCAAGACCAGGCGACCCCAGGACAGTCGACTGGTCTTCCCCCTTTCTCTCTCGACCGAGCTGAAAACCTGTTTCTCTGAAAGTGACGCCGGAGGAAAAGGCCCAAGTCAAAGTGCTGGCTGGTCGAGTGGTTGAGCTTGTCCGTGAGGGCGTGACTGGTATGGACTTGCTGGAGGTCTTCCTCCGAAGGCGCATCCAACCGCTCCAGGCTCGTGACCACCCGATGTGGCTGTACTCGGGCCTCGACGACACCACTCGGGTCCACCCGGAGGAGGTTACTGACGAGATGCTGGAGGGGTGGCTGTCGAGCATCACGGGGAACAAAGACAACCCCCGAGGATCCAGGAGGGTAATTCCACTCGACAACTCGTATGACGTGGACCAGGTATGTCCTTATGCTCCTGACTGAGATCTTGTTTCCTTCATTGGTCTTCTTTGAGTAGGTCGATTGGCTTTCATCTTGTCTATTTTTTTCCAGGCGACTACCGAGATGTACTCGACGCCCAACGGGGCCCAGGAGCCAACTGAGGAAGGGGAGGCGAGCGGAGGTGAGAGTGGAGACGACCAAGGTGAGTGGGAGTCCGACGGTGAAGGAGAGGGAGACGACAACGTCGACTCCGGCAAAGAGGAGGAGGAGGAGGTTGAACCCCCCCGCCCGGAGGGGCGATCCAAGCTCACACACGATCCAGCGCGGGAACGTGGCAAGGCGACTGCTCTCGTTGGGCAGTCGTCGAAACGCCCTCGGGCCTCTTCTCCTACGCCGACTGGGAAGGCTCCCAAGAACCCACGCGCGATGCCGTCCAAGCCACCCAAGGCTCTGCCCAAGATGAAGATGGTTGTCCCTACCTTTTCCGGGTAATAACAAAACTTGCTTTCCTTTGTCGACCGTGGACAGACCCTTGGTCGATTCATTGAGCCAACTGACTGACTTTCGAGATTTGTAGAGCTGCTACTTCTGAGATCTCCGCCAAGGACGACGACCAAGAGATGGAGGATTCTGTTACCTCCAACCCTGGTACGATTACTGACGTTCCGCTTTGAGTCGACTGAACATTTATTGCAACTCTGGTCGATTGAACGTTTTCCTTGTAGCTCCTCCTCATGTTATCGACCTCCCGGATGACGACGACAACGAACCGCTGAGAGTGAGGAGGAACAAGAGGGCGTCGGCTGACACGACCCTCCAATCCGTTCTGGCGTCTGAGGCCATAGCTCGGGATGGTGGTGACACCACTCGGGCTTCTGTGACTTTCGCCATTCCTCTGACGAGTGTGCCGCCCTCGACGTCGACTGCGGATCCGTCTTTGCTTTTTGGCGCATACCCCGTCCCTGAGGACCAAGCAGCTGCTGCAAAAGAGGCTATACGCCAGGCAGGGATCATGATGGAGCAAGTGAAGGTGGCTCGGGAGGCCAGCCAAGCAGCTTACGACGCAAGTTCGGCTCTTCAGAGTAACGTCCAGGTCAGTCGACTCAACACTTGGTCTGTTCACGATATGCTGTTTGAAGAACCTCTTTTCCGAAGATCTTTGTATTTGTATGCCCACTGGGTGTGTTTTACAGTGGGGGCACGCTGAGTGCACCCACTGGGTGTAGTCCCCGAGACTACGGTGGAGTGCTGACAGTCGACTGTAGTCTTTATATTGTGTTGCTGTAGCTGTATTTCTTCACTCGGTCTGGTCAGGCCATGTCGAATGGGACTGTATCCGGTCGACTGCGGGCAGTCGACTTTTTTTTACTGTGGGGGCACGCTGAGTGCACCCACTGGGTGTAGTCCCCGAGGCTGCTATCGAATGTTCTTGATTCGGCTGTAGTCTTAGAAACGTCATCATTGTCTCTTAGTTGCTCGGAAGCAACTTGTCTTGGACGTCTGTCGACTGATTTTTCTTTTTACAGAAATCTTGCGAACTTGTAGCTCGCTATACTGAGCTGGAGAATCAGCAGATCCAGCTCAACCTTAACTTGAAGCTTGCTCAGGAGAATTTGAAGAAGGTGCAAGAAGAAGCAAAAGGTATGGCTGGTGAGGTTCTCCATTCTTGATGAGTGGCTTTTCTTTCTTGTCCATTCTTGATGTTGATTTCACTCGACGCGCCGCAGATAAACTGGAGGAAGCTTTGAAGAAGAAGGATCAAGATCTTGCAGAGGCACAGAAGGAGGTCTTGGACAAAACGAGGCTTGCTGAAGAGAAAATGGCCTCGGTCGGAGCTCTTGAGCAGGAGAACTCCAGACTAAAAGCTGCTCTCGAGGTAGCCAATCAAGAGGTCAGCCGACTGAAGAACGACAACGTGGCTCTACACGACAAGGCAGGTGAGCTGGCAGGGAAGAGGAACGATCTGGAGGCTTATCTCGATGGACTCGCCAAGAAGCTGTTCGTCGTGCTCGAAGGTAATTACTCTGCCCCGACTGTTTTGCAGTTACCAAGTCCGTGTAGGGTCACTGTCTTATTCTTAAATCGTGTTTGCATAATTCTGTCAGAACTTTGAAGAGGAGACCAGTCGAGTGGAGCCAGGCTTGGACCCTGGTAACTCCCTTGTGAAGGACGAGGCTGCAATGAACGTGCTCCGTCTGGAGTCTTGTATTGCCAGCGTGGTTGACTATCTTGCTCGACTGAAGGTTGCGATGGCGCGGATCGACACATCGCTCTGGCCTGGGACGACGCTTCAGAACGACCTCGAGTCCCTGATGGCTCGACTTAATAAAGTCCCAGGTCGAGTGGAGGAATGGAAGAAATCTTCTGCCAGATGTGGTGCTGATGTCGCTCTGTCTCTGGTCCGCGTCCATTGCAAGGAGGCGCGAGAAGAAAAGCTGGCCGCCATCCAAGTTGCCAATACCAGGAAGCACAACTTTCAAGAATTCATGGAGACTTTCATTGCTGCTACCACTCGTATTGCAGACGGGATCGACTTGGACGAGTTCGTCGCCCCTTCCAGTCCTCCTCCTGAGGAATGAAAAACTTTTATGCTTCACTTTAAATTTGCCTCGGAATGCCGAGTGGATTTGTAACCGTTAAACTCCGCCGAGCCGAGGGCTCGAGTACTTTGATCTGAGGTCTGGGACCTTTTAGGCTTTATCTGATCTTGATTTCTCGTTGAATATCTTCATGATTTGATTCGTCGAGTGGAACTTGATCTTCACTCGGAATAACCTTGTCTTTGTGGCGCAACTCCGAAGGAGAAGGTAGCAGTCGACTTGCGCCTCGCTGTCCTTGTGGATTGGGTTGTGTCCTGTACTTAGGCGAGCACTGGGCTGCAGCTAAGCCTCCGAGTGGGAGGTTTGCTCTCCACTCGGTAGGATTTTTAAATACTTAGGCGAGCGCTGGGCTGCAGCTAAGCCCTCGAGTGGGAGGTTTGCTCTCCACTCAGTAGGATTTTTAAACACTTAGGCGAGCACTGGGCTGCAGCTAAGCCCCCGAGTGGGAGGTTTGCTCCCACTCGGTAGGATTTTTAAACACTTAGGCGAGCACTGGGCTGTAGTTAAGCCCCCGAGTGGGAGGTTTGCTCTCACTCGGTAGGATTTTTAAACACTTAGGCGAGCACTGGGCTGCAGCTA
>NC_057794.1:540555953-540566643 GCF_018294505.1 Triticum aestivum
GTTGGTCCGACCGAGTAGACTGCGGGGCCACCTCGGGGCAACTTGAGGGTTGGTTTTACTCGTAGGATGTCTCATCTGAGTGTGCCCTGAGAACGAGATATGTGCAGCTCCTATCGGGATTTGTCGGCACATTCGGGCGGTGTTGCTGGACTTGTTTTAACCTGTCGAAGTGTCTTGGAGAACCGAGATACCGAGTCTGATTGGAACGTCTCGGGAGGAGGTCTATTCCTTTGTTGACCGTGAGAGCTTGTCATGGGCTAAGTTGGGACTCCCCTGCAGGGATTTGAACTTTCGAAAGTCGTGCCCGCGGTTATGGGCAGATGGGAATTTGTTAATGTCCGGTTGTAGAAAACCTGAAGTTGACCTTAATTAAAATGCATCAACCGCGTGTGTAACCGTGATGGTCTCTTCTCGGCGGAGTCCGGGAAGTGAACACGGTGTTGGAGTTATGCTTGACGTAGGTTGTTTTAGGATCACTTCTTGATCATATTTTATCGACCGTGCTTTGCCTTCTCTTCTCGCTCTCATTTGCGTATGTTAGCCACCATATATGCTAGTCGCTTGCTGCAGCTCCACCTCATACCTTTACCTTACCCATAAGCTTAAATAGTCTTGATCGCGAGGGTGCGAGATTGCTGAGTCCCTGTGACTCACAGATACTTCCAAAACGAGCTTGCAGGTGCCGTTGAACCGAGTAGGTGACGCAACCAAGCTCAGGAGGTGCTCGATGAAGATCTTGTCCTTTGTGTTGTCCCGTTTCTAGTTGATCAGTAGTGGAGCCCAGTTGGGGTCGATCGGGGACCGTGTCGCAGTTGGGGTTCTTCTATTATTTTGGTTCCGTAGTCAGACCTTGATTGTATCTGGATGATGTAATTCTATATTCATGTAATTGTGTGAAGTGGCGATTGTAAGCCAACTATGTATCTTTTTCCCTTATGTATTACATGGGTTGTGTGAAGATTACCTCACTTGCAACATTGCTTTCAATGCGGTTATGTCTCTAAGTCGTGCTTCGACACGTGGGAGATATAGCCGCATCGAGGGCGTTACAACAGGCTTCACCGCAAGTCTATATAAAACTATATGCTTTGATCAACTTATCAAAGCGTATATTCCAACTCCGAGATGCTTGCACCAGTCCATAGATGGATCGCTGGAGCTTGCATATTTTGTTAGCACCTTTAGGATTGACAAAACCTTCTGGTTGCATCATATACAACTCTTCTTTAATAAATCCATTAAGGAATGCAGTTTTGTTTATCCATTTGCCAGATTTCATAAAATGCGGCAATTGCTAACATGATTCGGACAGACTTAAGCATAGATACGAGTGAGAAACTCTCATCGTAGTCAACACCTTGAACTTATCGAAAACCTTTTTGTGACAATTCTAGCTTTATAGATAGTAACATTACTATCAGCTTCCGTCTTCCTCTTGAAGATCCATTTAATCTCAATGGCTCGTTGATCAATGGGCAAGTCAATCAAAGTCCATACTTTGTTCTCATACATGGATCTCATCTCAGATTTCATGGCCTCAAGCCATTTCGCGGAATCTGGGCTCATCATCGCTTCCTCATAGTTCGTAGGCTCGTCATGGTCAAGTAACATGACCTCCAGAATAGGATTACCGTATCACTCTGGTGCGGATCTCATTCTGTTTTACCTACGAGGTTCGGTAGTAACTTGATCTGAAGTTACATGATCATCATCATTAACTTCCTCACTAATTGGTGTAGTAGTCACAGGAACAGATTTCTGTGATGAACTACTTTCCAATAAGGGAGCAGGTACAGTTACCTCATCAAGTTCTACTTTCCTCCCACTCACTTCTTTCGAGAGAAACTCCTTCTCTAGAAAGGATTGATTCTCAGCAAAGAATATCTTGCCTTCGGATCTGTGATAGAAGGTGTACCCAACAATTTCTTTTGGGTATCCTATGAAGATGCACTTCTCCGATTTGGGTTTGAGCTTATCAGGTTGAAACTTTTTCACATAAGCATTGCAACCTCAAACTTTAAGAAATGAAAGCTTAGGTTTCATGCCAAACCATAGTTCATAAGGTGTCGTCTCAACGGATTTAGATGGTGCCCTATTTAACGTGAATGTAGCTGTCTCTAATGCATAACCTCAAAACTATAATGGTAAATCAGTAAGAGATGTCATAGATTTCACCATATCTAATAAAGCATGGTTACGACGTTCGGACACACCATTACACTGTGGTGTTCCAGGTGGCGTGAGTAGTGAAACTATTTCACATTGCTTTAACTGAAGGCCGAACTCATAACTCAAATATTTTATTTCTGTGGTCATATCGTAGAAACTTTTATTTTTGTTACGATGATTCTCCACTTCACTCTGAAATTCTTTGAACTTTTCAAATGTTTCAGACTTGTGTTTCATCAAGTAGATATACTCATATCTGCTCAAATCATCTATGAAGATCAAAAAATAATGATACCTATCGCGAGCGTCAATATTCATCGGACCACATACATCATTATGTATGATTTCCAACAAATCTTTTGCTCTCTCCATTGTTCCAGAGAACGGAGTCTTAGTCATCTTGCCCATGAGGCATGGTTCGCAAACATCAACTAATTCATAATCCAATGATTCCAAAAGTCCATCAGCATGGATTTTCTTCATGCGCTTTACACCAATATGACCTAAACGGCAGTGCCACAAATAAATTGCACTATCATTATTAACTTTGCATCTTTTGGCTTCAATATTATAAAAATGTGTATCACCACGATTGAGATCCAACAAACCATTTTCATTGGGTGTATGACCATAGAAGGTTTTATTCATGTAAACAGAAAAACAATTATTCTCTAACTTACATGAATAACCGTATTGCAATAAACATGATCCAATCATATTCAAGCTCAACACAAACACTAAATAACATTTATTTTAGGTTTAACACTAATCCCGAAAGTATAGGGAGCGTGTGATGATGATCATATCAATCTTGGAACCATTTCCAATACACATCATCACTTCACCCTTAACTAGTCTCTTTTTCATTCTGCAACTCCCGTTTCGAGTTACTATTCTTAGCAACTGAACCAGTATCAAATACCGAGGGGTTGCTACGAACACTAGTAATATACACATCAATAATTTGTATATCAAATATACCTTTGTTCACTTTGCCATCCTTCTTATCTGCCAAATACTTGGGGTAGTTCCGCTTCCAGTGACCAGTCTCTTTGCAGTAGAAGCACTCAATTTCAGGCTTAGGTTCAGACTTGGGTTTTTCACTTGAGCAGCAACTTGCTTGCCGTTCTTCTTGAAGTTCCCCTTTATTCCCTTTGTCCCTTTACTTGAAACTAGTGGTTTTGTTTACCATCAACACTTGATGCTTTTCTTGATTTCTACCTTCGTCGATTTCAGCATCACGAAGAGCTTGGGAATCGTTTTCGTTATCCCTTGCATATTATAGTTCATCACGAAGTTCTACTAACTTGGTGATGGTGACTAGAGAATTCTGTCAATCACTATTTTATTTGGAAGATCAACTCCCACTTGATTCAAGCGATTGTAGTACCCAGACAATCTGAGCACATGCTCACTGCTTGAGCTATTCTCCTCCATCTTTTAGTTATAGAACTTGTTGGAGACTTCATATCTCTCAACTCAGGTATTTGCTTGAAATATTAACTTCAACTCCTGGAACATCTCATATGGTCCATGACGTTCAAAACGTCTTTGAAGTCACGATTCTAAGCCGTTTAATCATGGTGCACTAAACTATCAAGTAGTCATCATATTGAGCTAGCCAAACGTTCATAACGTCTGCATGTGCTCCTGCAATAGGTCTCTCACCTAGCGGTGCATCAAGGACATAATTCTTCTGTGCAGCAATGAGGATAAACCTCAGAACACGGATCCAATCCGCATCATTGCTACTAACATCTTTCAACTTAGTTTTCTCTAGGAACATATCAAAATAAACACAGGGAAGCAACAACGCGAGCTATTGATCTACAACATAATTTGCAAAATACTATCAGGACTAAGTTCATGATAAATTTAAGTTCAATTTAATCATATTACTTAAGAACTCCCACTTAGAAAGACATCCCTCTAATCTTCTAAGTGATCACGTGATCCAAATCAACTAAATCATAACCGATCATCACGTGAAATGAAGTAGCTTTCAATGGTGAACATCAATATGTTGATCATATCTACTATATGATTCACGCTCGACCTTTCGGTCTCAGTGTTCCGAGGCTATATCTGCATATGCTAGGCTCGTCAAGTTTAACCTGAGTATTCTGCATGTGCAAAACTGGCTTGAACCCGTTGTAGATGGACGTAGAGCTTATCACACCCGATCATCACGTGGTGTCTGGGCATGACGAACTTTGGCAACGGTGCATACTCAGGGAGAACACTTTTATCTTCAAATTTAGTGAGAGATCATCTTATAATGCTACCATCAATAAAAGCAAGATAAGATGCATAAAAGATAAACATCACATGCAATCAATATAAGTGATATGATATGGCCATCATCATCTTGTGCTTATGATCTCCATCTCTGAAGCACCATCATGATCACCATCGTCACCGGCGCGACACCTTGATCACCATCGTAGCATCGTTGTCGTCTCGCCAATCTTATGCTTCCACGACTATCACTACCGCTTAGTGATAAAGTAAAGTATTACAGCGCAATTGCATTGCATACAATAAAGCGACAACCATATGGCTCCTGCCAGTTGCCGATAACTCGGTTACAAAACATGATCATCTCATACAATAAAATTTAGCATCATGTCTTGACCATATCACATCACAACATGCCCTGCAAAAACAAGTTAGACATCCTCTACTTTGTTGTTGCAAGTTTTACGTGGCTGCTACGGGCTTTAGCAAAAACTGTTCTTACCTACGCATCAAAACCACAACGATAGTTTGTCAAGTTGGTGCTGTTTTAACCTTCGCAAGGACCGGGCGTAGCCACACTTGGTTCAACTAAAGTTGGACAAACTGACACCCGCCAGCCACCTATGTGCAAAGCATGTCGGTAGAATCAGTCTCGCGTAAGCGTACGCGTAATGTCGGTCCGGGCCGCTTCATCCAACAATACCGCTCAACCAAAGTATGACATGCTGGTAAGCAGTATGACTTATATCGCCCACAACTCACTTGTGTTCTACTCGGATGCCACTGTTGGGGAACGTAGTAATTTCAAAACATTTCTTACGCACACGCAAGATCATGGTGATGCATAGCAACGAGAGGGGGGACTGTTGTCCACGTACCCTCATAGACCGAAATCGGAAGCGTTAGCACAACGCGGTTGATGTAGTCGTACGTCTTCACGATCCGACCGATCAAGTACCGAACGCACGGCACCTCCGAGTTCAGCACACGTTCAGCCCGATGACGTCCCTCGAACTCCGATCTAGCCGAGTGTTGAGGGAGAGTTTCGTCAGCATGGCAGCGTGGTGACGATGTTGATGTTCTACCGACGCAGGGCTTCGCCTAATCATCGCTACAGTATTATCGAGGTGGACTATGGTGGAGGGGGGAACCGCACACGGCTAAGGGACGATCAACTTGATCAACTTGTGTGTCTAGAGGTGCCCCCTGCCCTGTATACAAAGGAGCAAGGGGGAGGCCGGCCGGCCCTCTATGGGCGCGCCAGGAGGAGGAGTCCTCCTCCTAGTAGGAGTAGGACTCCCCTTTCCTACTCCTACTAGGAGGAGGAAAGGAAGGAGGAGAAGGAGAAGGAAGGAGAAGGAGGAAAAGGAGGAAAGGGGGACCGGCCCCTAGTCCAATTAGGTTTGGGCTAGGGGGGCCGCGCGCCGTGCCTCCTCTCTTCCACCACTTGGCCCATGAGGCCCATTACTTCTTCCTCGTATTCCCGTAACTCCCCGGTACCCCCGAAAATACCCGAATCACTCGCAACCTTTCCGATGTCCGAATATAGTCGTCCAATATATCAATCTTTACGTTTCGACCATTTCGAAACTCCTCGTCATGTCCCCGATCTCATCCGGGACTCCGAACTCCTTAGGTACATCAAAACATATAAACTCATAATATAACTGTCATCGTAGCGTTAAGCGTACGGACCCTACGGGTTCGAGAACTATGTAGACATGACCGAGACACGTCTCCGGTCAATAACCAATAGCGGAACCTGGATGCTCATATTGGCTCCTACATATTCTACGAAGATCTTTATCGGTCAGACCGCATAACAACATACGTTGTTTCCTTTGTCATCGGTATGCTACTTGCCCGAGATTCGATCGTTGGTATCTCAATACCTAGTTCAATATCGTTACCGGCAAGTCTCTTTACTCGTTCCGTAATACATCATCCCGCAACTAACTCATTAGTTGCAATGCTTGCAAGGCTTATAGTGATGTGCATTACCGAGTGGGCCCAGAGATACCTCTCCGACAATCGGAGTGACAAATCCTAATCTCGAAATACGCCTACCCAACATGTACCTTTGGAGACACCTGTAGAGCTCCTTTATAATCACCCAGTTACGTTGTGACGTTTGGTAGCACACAAAGTGTTCCTCCGGTAAACGGGAGTTGCATAATCTCATAGTCATAGGAACATGTATAAGTCATGAAGAAAGCAATAGCAACAAACTAAACGATCAAGTGCTATGCTAACGGAATGGGTCAAGTCAATCACATCATTCTCCTAATGATGTGATCCCGTTAATCAAATGACAACTCATGTCTATGGCTAGGAAACATAACCATCTTTGATCAACAAGCTAGTCAAGTAGAGGCATACTAGTGACACTTTGTTTGTCTATGTATTCACACATGTATTATGTTTCTGGTTAATACAATTCTAGCATGAATAATAAACATTTATCATGAAATAAGGAAATAAATAATAACTTTATTATTGCCTTTAGGGCATATTTCCTTCCCGATCTACCAACGTAAGCAGCCACCCTTGCAACAAGAGTGGTGTTTTTGCAATAGTCTGCTTGTTGTAATCAACCGAGTCTGTATTTTTTATTTTTTTGCAATAGAGATTTTATTGCAGACATTTTTCGCAATAGAGAACTTATTGCATAAATTTTAAAGATCATCCATGCATGTATTCTTTGGAAGATTCCGCCGCCTCGCAAGTTGTCGGATCAAGCTCAGTCTAGTGGCCAAGGGCCATCTCTATTTCTGCAACATAAGTCGTGTTATAGAAACATTTGATAACATAAGTCATGTTGCAGAAACATTTGATAACATAAGTCATGTTGCAAAAATATTTGCAACAGAGATTGTGTTGCTAAATTTTTTCGCAATAGAGATGATGTTGCAGAAGTAGGTTTTTTTTGCAACAAAGGTCAAGTTGCAAAAAATTTATGCAATAGAGCTAATGTTGTAGGAACTGCTGTCACGGCTGAAGCTCGAGGGGGTGACAACAATGGAAGTCGGTGCTCCTCCGGGGCGACCGTGTCGGCGTGCTTGCCGACGGCGAGTCCCGATGGCGACGGCCAGAGCAGTGTGGGATCCAGATCCCGCAACACACTAATTGTTGTGGTGGGGAAAGATTGCAACGACTACTGAGTTGCAAAACTTAATCTACGTAATACGTTGTTCCTGAGCCATCTCATTAAAACCAGATCTAACGGTTACGAAGGCGGCCAACGCACGTCGTTATCAATCGGGTGATTAGAATCTTTTCCCATTATCCTATTGGCGGCAAGCTAAAGCTTATCAGTGACTAGCTCTATTTAGTGATGCAAAGATTTTGGCTGGCAGCTTGGGCAACATTGCTATTTTTTTTAAAACACTTGTAACTTTATTTATACTCATAACAATTACAGGTACTCTAATTTGAACCTATAATTCAAGAAAATAGAAAGTAACTCTTATTGCTAGGAATTACAATGGAATCTCCCGAAAACACTTTCTTCACGGTATCAATCTCTGCTCGAAGAAATACTCCAAAGACTTTAGTAAAGATGTTGCAATTGGACTGAAGCAACGATGTTGTCACTCTTTCACCTGCACGAACATTAGCAATAATGGTTTTTGAAAGCGCCTTAAGTCACCCATCCAAAAAGATGGAAAGCCTTGATCAATGAATGTACTTGAGTCGGGGATGATCCCTTAGAAGTGCAAGCCGTTGAATCACTATATCTTCACCATGGTGTCCATGAAAATTTTCACCTCCATAAAGAATCAGACCAACAAAAAAACTTGACACAGCAACATAAACTCATCAGATCCGAATAATCGGATCTACGAGGACAGAAAACTCTTTGACCTCGTGGCACCGCGAAAAGGAAGAGAGGAAATTTATTCTCGTAAAACTATGATAATCACTAGACGTTGACGAAGAACATAGAGGTCTTGAAGATCAGAGGTCCCCTCACCTCTCAGCGCCAAGATGGCAGCCAGAGGTAAGGGGACCTACATTTCTTAGACGGCAACGGCGACGGCGGTACGAGAAAACCATACTACTGGACTGCTAGCAGTGCGGCCCCAAGCAACATAGCAATACAAATCACATCATCAAATACAAATAATTTAGATATTCCATTACATATATACATATATAAAATCTTGTATATTTAATTTCATGCCATACACATACATTGCATTTGGTATCCTCACATAGAAACAATTGCATCAAATGTATGTGATTTTTTTAAATGTGTACAATGCAAAACAATTTTTTCCATAATGTAAAAGGTTGTTTCATGCCTTTAAAAAAATGCACTTCACATTTCATTGAAATATTCCCGCGTTTCAAAAAAAAATGTTCCTGGCATATAAAAATGTTATATACAAAAGTAAAATATATTTTTTTCAAATTAAAAAAATGTATCTTGACATTTAAGAAATATTTGCGTGTTTATAAAAATGTCTATGAAATTTTCAAAAATGTTTATACGTTGCAAATAGAAAATTTTAGTTTAGGTTTTTATTATATTAAAAAAATTACAACGTGTATTTGGAAATTTTTACCATTTTGTCCAATAACGTGTTCAAACCCATGCATTTTTTTAATAAAAATGTACTGCATCTATATTTGAAAATTTCTAATGTGTATCATAAAAATGTTTCACATGTTCCCTAAAATGTAAAGTTTGTATTGAGAAAATTTATACATGTGTGAAAAAGAAATGAAACCGATAAAAGCTGACAAATGAACAAAAACAGACCAAAGAAATAAAAAATGCCAAAATGAAACAAGGAAACCCAAAAGTAAGAAAACAAAAAAGATGAGAAAAAACAGAAAACAAAAGTAAGGAAACAGAAAATGAAAACCGATGAAAAACTAAAGGGAAAAAGAAAAAACGAGAAAGAAAAATGAAGAAACGAACCTAGCAATCGAGTCAGCCACGAGAGCTCCCCGTTAACGAGCAGGGCGCTCGCGCGGGATGCAAGCGGGCCGCGGCCAAATATTGCACCAGCTCGCCCACTTCGCTTAGTTTTTCTTTTCTTTTCTTTCTCAGCTAGTTTTTCTCCGATTTTTTTTCTGCAGTTGCTCTACTAAGCAAAAACCAGACGGTTTTTACAGTACTTTTAAAAACATTTTGATACAATGTTTTTTGTATATTTGAAAAATAGTACACACATGTTTTAAAAAAAATCACAAATTTGAAAATTGGTCTCGGAATTGAATAAATGTTCCTGAATCGGTTGATTTGTAAAAAGTTCACAAAGCTGAAATAAGTTGAGGGATTTGAATAAATGTTCACTAATTTGTGGATCTGAAAAAAGTTCATGAATTTGAAAAAAGTTGACAAATTTGGAAATATTTCATGAATTTGATTTTTTTAAAGTGCATGAATTTGGAAATAGTTCACAATTTTTAGAAAAGTTTATAAATTTTAAAATTATTAAAGAATTTGTATTTAAAGAAGTTTACGAATTTGAAAAAACTTCACAAGTTTGACAGAAATTCAAGAATTTCAAAATGTTCATGAGTTTGAAAAAAATTCAGAGATTTGAAAACGAGTTCATGAATTTGAATCAGTTCTAGAGTTCAAAAAAGTTCATGAGATTCTAAAAAAGTTCATAGATATGAAAACAATTCACAAACTTGAATAACTTGAAAGGATCAGAAAAAGATTGCGGGATTAAGAAAAATTTCATGGATTTCGAAAAAGTTCACTAATTTTGCAAAAACAAATCATGAAATGGAAAAAGGTTTGTGGATTTGTTTTTAAATAATCATGGATTGAAAAAATTTCAATGATTAAAAAAACTATTCAGAGATTTGAACAAAGTTTAAGGATTTTTAAAAACGTTTGCGAATTTGGAAAATTCTGAACAATTTTGAAAAAGTAGTTCATGAATTTGAAGAAGAATTGCAATTTTAAAATGGTTTGCACATTTGAAAAAAGGGTAATGGGAAAGGGAGAATGATAAGAAATAGAAATGTAAAAGGAAAGAAAAATAAAAGAAATAGGAGATAAGGAAAAGAAAAAACAATGCAGAAAAGCTAAAAAAGAAAGAAAAAACCCAAGAAGCTTCCCAGAACTGGTAGGGAAACTTCCCAAAACCAGCTACCGAAGCACCCTCAAGTACCAGTTGATTGGCCGGCCCGCATACGAGCCCTCGTACTACTAGCGTCAGTGTCTACGAAAAAGTAATATAACGGGTACTATGAGCATCGGAAGCTACGAAAAAACTTTTGGATGATGTAATAGCATGAATGAATTTGTATTTGTAAA